>NC_092272.1:10000548-10155336 GCF_036320965.1 Panulirus ornatus | reverse complement strand
CCTTCGCTTTCTCACCCAACCTATGAATCCCTTCCACTCTCATCATTCCATTCACCGCCATGTCCACTTCCATATATCTAAAACTCTTACTTCAATTCTTCTCCATTCAAGCTCACACCCTGTCCTTTAACCCTGCTAAACCTAATAGTCTTGCTTTCATTCATATTATACTCTCAACTTCCTCCTTTCAAACACTCTACCAGACTTTTCTAACTTCTCTGCTTGTCACTCAAGTCTGCCACCAGTGCTGCATTATCTGCATATAACTGACTCATCTCCCAGGTTCCTTCATTGCTTACAGACTCTATACTTGCCTCTCTCTCCAGGACTTGCATTTGCCTCCCTCAGCAATCCATCAATCATAAACAAATGAAACATCCATGGTGACATCATACACTTTCTTCATTCTTACTCATACACATGCCTTAGACCCTTGATAAAAAATCACTGCTTCAAGCAGCTTTCCTCCCACAGTATAGATCTTTAAGACCTTCCACAAAGCATCGCTCTCAGCCTTATATGTTTTCTCAAGATCCATAAATGCCACACACAAATAATTCAGCTTCTCTATATATTTCTTAACACTTTTTCTTATCTATATATGCTACTATTTATTATTTCATCTTAAATCATGTGCAAGTTCAGAAACTGTTCTAAATGTAAACCACTGATGGCATTTAATTTTTTTTTTTTTTTTGCTTTGTCGCTGTCTCCCACGTTTGCGAGGTAGCGCAAGGAAACAGACGAAAGAAATGGCCCAACCCACCCCCATACACATGTATATACATACATCCACACACGCAAATATACATACCTACACAGCTTTCCATGGTTTACCCCAGACGCTTCACATGCCCTGATTCAATCCACTGACAGCACGTCAACCCCTGTATACCACATCGATCCAATTCACTCTGTTCCTTGCCCTCCTTTCACCCTCCTGCATGTTCAGGCCCCGATCACACAAAATCTTTTTCACTCCATCTTTCCACCTCCTATTTGGTCTCCCACTTCTCCTCATTCCCTCCACCTCCGACACATATATCCTCTTGGTCAATCTTTCCTCACTCATTCTCTCCATGTGCCCAAACCATTTCAAAACACCCTCTTCTGCTCTCTCAACCACGCTCTTTTTATTTCCACACATCTCTCTTACCCTTATGTTACTTACTCGATCAAACCACCTCACACTACACATTGTCCTCAAACAACTAATTTCCAGCACATCCATCCTCCTGCAGACAACTCTATCCATAGCCCACGCCTCGCAACCATACAACATTGTTGGAACCACTATTCCTTCAAACATACCCATTTTTGCTTTCCGAGATAATGTTCTCGACTCCCACACATTCTTCAAGGCTCCCAGGATTTTCGCCCCCTCCCCCACCCTATGATCCACTTCCGCTTCCATGGTTCCATCCGCTGCCAGATCCACTCCCAGATATGTACGTGTAGGAAGAGAGGAAAGTGATTGGTTCTCAGTGAATGTAGATTTGCGGCAGGGGTGTGTGATGTCTCCAAGGTTGTTTAATTTGTTTATGGATGGGGTTGTTAGGGAGGTGAATGCAAGAGTTTTGGAAAGAGGGGCAAGTATGAAGTCTGTTGGGGATGAGAGAGCTTGGGAAGAGAGTCAGTTGTTGTTCGCTGATGATACAGCGCTGGTGGCTGATTCATGTGAGAAACTGCAGAAGCTGGTGACTGAGTTTGGTAAAGTGTGTGAAAGAAGAAAGTTAAGAGTAAATGTGAATAAGAGCAAGGTAATTAGGTACAGTAGGGTTGAGTGTCAGGTCAATTGGGAGGTAAGTTTGAATGGAGAAAAACTGGAGGAAGTAAAGTGTTTTAGATATCTGGCATTTAATACTGACATCAATGAAGAGTGGGAGGTGGGTTGATTAGAAAGGGTAGTGAGTGGTGGGATGAAGAAGTAAGAGTATTAGTGAAAGAGAAGAGAGAGGCATTTGGACGATTTTTGCAGGGAAAAAATGCAATTGAGTGGGAGCTGTATAAAAGAAAGAGACAGGAGGTCAAGAGAAAGGTGCAAGAGGTGAAAAAAAGGGCAAATGAGAGTTGGAGTGAGAGAGTATCATTAAATTTTAGGGAGAATAAAAAGATGTTCTGGAAGGAGGTAAATAAAGTGCGTAAGACAAGGGAGCAAATGGGAACTTCGGTGAAGGGCGCAAGTGGGGAGGTGATAACAAGTAGTGGTGATGTGAGAAGGAGATGGAGTGAGTATTTTGAAGGTTTGTTGAATGTGTTTGATGATAGAGTGGCAGATATAGGGTGTTTTGGTCGAGGTGGTGTGCAAAGTGAGAGGGTTAGGGAAAATGATTTGGTAAACAGAGAAGAGGTAGTGAAAGCTTTGCGGAAGATGAAAGCCGGCAAGGCAGCAGGTTTGGATGGTATTGCAGTGGAATTTATTAAAAAAGGGGGTGACTGTATTGTTGACTGGTTGGTAAGGTTATTTAATGTATGTATGACTCATGGTGAGGTGCCTGAGGATTGGCGGAATGCGTGCATAGTGCCATTGTACAAAGGAAAAGGGGATAAGAGTGAGTGCTCAAATTACAGAGGTATAAGTTTGTTGAGTATTCCTGGTAAATTATATGGGAGGGTATTGATTGAGAGGGTGAAGGCATGTACAGAGCATCAGATTGGGGAAGAGCAGTGTGGTTTCAGAAGTGGTAGAGGATGTGTGGATCAGGTGTTTTCTTTGAAGAATGTATGTGAGAAATACTTAGAAAAGCAAATGGATTTGTATGTAGCATTTATGGATCTGGAGAAGGCATATGATAGAGTTGATAGAGATGCTCTGTGGAAGGTATTAAGAATATATGGTGTGGGAGGAAAGTTGTTAGAAGCAGTGAAAAGTTTTTATCGAGGATGTAAGGCATGTGTACGTGTAGGAAGAGAGGAAAGTGATTGGTTCTCAGTGAATGTAGGTTTGTGGCAGGGGTGTGTGATGTCTCCATGGTTGTTTAATTTGTTTATGGATGGGGTTGTTACGGAGGTAAATGCAAGAGTTTTGGAAAGAGGGGCAAGTATGAAGTCTGTTGGGGATGAGAGAGCTTGGGAAGTGAGTCAGTTGTTGTTCGCTGATGATACAGCGCTGGTGGCTGATTCATGTGAGAAACTGCAGAAGCTGGTGACTGAGTTTGGAAAAGTGTGTGGAATAAGAAAGTTAAGAGTAAATGTGAATAAGAGCAAGGTTATTAGGTACAGTAGGGTTGAGGGTCAAGTCAATTGGGAGGTGAGTTTGAATGGAGAAAAACTGGAGGAAGTGAAGTGTTTTAGATATCTGGGAGTGGATCTGGCAGCGGATGGAACCATGGAAGCGGAAGTGGATCATAGGGTGGGGGAGGGGGCGAAAATCCTGGGGGGCCTTGAAGAATGTGTGGAAGTCGAGAACATTATCTCAGAAAGCAAAAATGGGTATGTTTGAAGGAATAGTGGTTCCAACAATGTTGTATGGTTGCGAGGCGTGGGCTATGGATAGAGTTGTGCGCAGGAGAATGGATGTGCTGGAAATGAGATGTTTGAGGACAATGTGTGGTGTGAGGTGGTTTGATCGAGTGAGTAACGTAAGGGTAAGAGAGATGTGTGGAAATAAAAAGAGCGTGGTTGAGAGAGCAGAAGAGGGTGTTTTGAAGTGGTTTGGGCACATGGAGAGGATGAGTGAGGAAAGATTGACCAAGAGGATATATGTGTCGGAGGTGGAGGGAACAAGGAGAAGAGGGAGACCAAATTGGAGGTGGAAAGATGGAGTGAAAAAGATTTTGTGTGATCGGGACCTGAACATGCAGGAGGGTGAAAGGAGGGCAAGGAATAGAGTGAGTTGGAGCGATGTGGTATACCGGGGTTGACGTGCTGTCAGTGGATTGAAGCAGGGCATGTGAAGCGTCTGGGGTAAACCGTGGAAGGCTGTGTAGGTATGTATATTTGCGTGTGTGGACGTATGTATATACATGTGTATGGGGGGGGTTGGCCCATTTCTTTCGTCTGTTTCCTTGCGCTACCTCGCAAACGCGGGAGACAGCGACAAAGTATAATAAAAAAAAATATCAATTCTAAGTAACAAGCTATTATCTATACTTAGATAATGTTAAAAATCAGATTCAAGACACAACTATGAATGTAATACTAAAACAAGAAAGCCCATAAGGTGAATGTCCTAGGTACATATTTTCATATTTCATAAAAGTAAATTCTGTAATTCTGTCTCCAAAAATAATAATGTCCATTACTGTTGTACTAAAGTACATAGGAGAATACAAGGAATGACCTTACATATATTTTCCTGCATTACTTGCAAGACCATATTAGTATATGATTGGTTACCTTCCCCAGATTCACATTTATAGGAGAAAAAAGCATTTACAATATCTTACTGAACATAAAAAAAGAGAAAAATGCAACTCCAAAAATGTCATAATGCAGTTTCTGACTCGACATTCCACCCTTCAAAACTATATATGAAGATATTTGTGTCATAGTGCATATCAGTATCCCCCTGACATATGTCCACTTCTGCAGCACTAAAATAAAATCAGCAGTGACTGGAAATATGCACAGCAAAACTGCAACTGGACAGATGGAGGAAAAAAGGAAGATGTGTGAAGGGTATGTGGTAATTTGAAACCATTAGAATGGAGCACGGATGAAAGTCTTGTAGGCTGGTATGGCCAAGTAAAATGTATGACATAATAAGCTGGTCAAGAAGATACACAACAATCCAGTTGAAAGTATGTACAATGAAGAGAGGTATACTAGAGAAGAGATGATAACTGGAATGAGAAAAATTATTAGGGCTAAGGTTATTTCAGATGAAAGTACCACAGGAATGACTGGTAATCATATGCAGAACACTTTGAGTACAGGGGTTATGTGAATGTAGACAATGATTTCATCTGATAACACATTGCGTAAAGTAAAAAATTAAGATGTTCTTTTATAAGTGAGGAAACTCATGTTTCACTTTAAGACACTGAGCATGGGCATGAATGATTTCAGAGTCCTTTAATACATAATATGCCCCAGAGTACTGGGAATGGAGATAACAGACACACTGGATGTCAAAAATGACACACCAATAGACAAACAGATTAAACAAACATAAAAGATCTCACCTGAGCCAAAAACATAACCATCTGATGAAGCTGCTCATTGTAAATGGTTGGGTTTTGTTCAAAGATCACACAAGTTGCTGCATAAACTGAATGTTGCCTCTCAAATTCCTCAGTATATGAAGCCGCATCACGCTTTATAAGGTTCTGCAGCTGTGGCAAGTTTGAAGGTAATTTATTGTTATTTGCTTGAATTTTCTCCATTGTAAAAAGTTTTTGTGGTCACCTGCAGATCTGTCGAGATAAAAGCACAAATTTGCATGTATGTCTGTTATGATAAAAATACAGTGTACAAGATGTTAAATTAAGCCAGAGTTAATCATCACTCTGAATAACACCAACAGAATCACTTGAGTAGAATTCTACTAACAAGCAGCTTAAGCATCTTGTCGATAATTAAAAAGAATTGACACGACATATTCTAGTAATACACAAACATACAAGCGCACATAAAATTATAGCTTTTGTGCTTAATAATATATGTGAAACACAATCTATTATCTCCGTTAAGATACTGAAAAAGGTAACAACAGTTGCAATGAATCCTTTTTCTACCATCAGAGTAAGCATATTTAATCCAATCCATATCATTCTTCCAAACACCTAACAAATCAAAATGAGCAACCAAAGAAAAGCCCATCTGTTCAGGGTAAATCTGGCGATGCAATGGTGTATAATACTAATCTTCTAAATAAGCCCTTCGCTTCAAAATCTAGTAGCCTATTTTACTTTACACATGCATTTCCAGGTAGATGTTTCATACATTTATTTATTACACTTAATTGTCATTTCCAACATCAGCGAGGTAGGGCTAGGAAACAGACGAAGAATGGCCCAACCACTCACACACACACACACACAATACATATTTATTTATTTATCATACTTTGTCACTGTCTCCTGCATTAGCGAGGCAGCGCAAGGAAACAGATGAAAGAATGGCCCAACCCACCCACATACACATGTATATACATACACGTCCACACACGCACATATACATACCTATGCATCTCAACGCATACATATATATACACACACAGACATATACATATATACACATGTACATAATTCATACTGTCTGCCCTCATTCATTCCCGTCGCCACCCTGCCACACATGAAATGACAACCCCCTCGCCCTGCATGTGCACAAGGTAGCGCTAGGAAAAGACAACAATGGCCACATTCGTTCACACTCTGTCTCTAGCTGTCATGTTTAATGCACCAAAACCACATCTCCCTTTCCACATACAGGCCCCACAGAACTTTCCATGGTTTACCCAAGATGCTTCACATGCCCTGGTTCAATCCAGTGACAGCACGTCAACCCAGTATACCACATTGTTCTAATTCACTCTATTCCTTGCACGCCTTTCACCCTCCTGCATGTTTAGGCCCCGATCACTCAAAATCTTTTGCACTCCATCTTTCCACCTCCAATTTGGTCTCCCACTTCTCGTTCCCTCCACCTCTGACACATATATCCTCTTGGTCAATCTTTCCTCACTCATTCTCTCCATGTGACCAAACCATTTCAAAGCACCCTCTTCTGCTCTCTCAACCACACTCTTTTTACCACCACAAATCTCTCTTACCCTTTTATTATTTACTCGATCAAATCACCTCACACCACTTATTGTCCTCAAACATCTCATTTCCAGCAAATCCACCCTTCTCCGCACAACTCTGTCTATAGGCAACGCCTCGCAAACATATAGCATTGTTGGAACCACTATTCCTTCAAACATACCCATTTTTGCTTTCCAAGATAACATTCTCAACTTCCACACATTTTTCAACGCTCCTGGAACTTTTACCCCCTCTCCCACCCTATGATTCACTTCTGCTTCCATGGTTTCATCCACTACCAAATCCACTCCTAGATATCTAAAAAATTCACTTCCTCCAGTTTTTCTCCATTCAAACTTATCTCCAAATTGACTTGTCCCTCAACCCTACCATACCTAATAATCTTGCTCTTATTCACATCTACCCTCAGTTTTCTTCTTTCATACACTTTACCAAACTCAGTCACCAACTTCTGCAGTTTCTCACCCGAATCAGCCACCAGCACTGTATCATCAGCAAACAACAACTGACACTTCCCAAGCTCTCTCATCCACAAAAGACTGCATACTTGCCCCTCTTTCCAAAACTCATGCATTCACCTCCCTAACAACACAATCCATAAACAAATTAAACAACCATGGACACATCATGCACCCCTGCAACGAACCAACATTCACTGAGAATCAATCACTTTCCTCTCTTCCTACTCGTACATGTGCCTTACATCCTCGATAAAAACTTTTCACCGTTTCTAACAACTTGCCTCCCACACCATATAGTCTTAATACCTTCCACAGAGCATCTCTATCAACTCTATCATATGCCTTCTCCAGATCCATAAATGCTAAATACAAATCCATTTGCTTTGCTAAGTCTTTCTCACATACATTCCTCAAAGCAAACACCTGATCCACACATCCTCTACCATTTCTGAAACCACACTGCTCTTCCCCAATTTGATACTCTGTACATGCCTTCACCCCCCAATCAATACTCTCCCATATAATTTACCAGGAATACTCAACAAACTTATACCTCTGTAATTTGAGAACTCACTCTTATCCCCTTTGCCTTTGTACAATGGCACTATGCAAGCATTCCGCCAATCCTCAGGCACCTCACCTTGAGTCATGCATACATTAAATAACCTAATCAACCAGTCAACAATACAGTCACCCCCTTTTTTAATAAATTCCACTGCACTACCATCCAAACCCGCTGCCTTGCCGGCTTTCATCTTCCGCAAAGCTTTTACTACCTCTTCTCTGTTTACCAAATCATTCTCCCTAACCCTCTCATGTTAAACACCACCTCGACCAAAACACCCTATATCTGCCACTCTATCATCAAACACATTCAACAAACCTTCAAAATACTCACTTCATCTCTTTCTCACATCACCACTACTTGTTATCACCTCCCCATTAGCCCCCTTCACCCATGTTTCCATTAGTTCCCTTGTCTTACGCACTTTATTTACCGCCTTCCAAAACATCTTTTCATTCTCCCTAAAATTTAATGATGCTCTCTCACCCCAACTCTCATTTGCCCTCTTTTTCACCTCTTGCACCATTCTCTTGACCTCCTGCCTCTTTCTTTTATACATCTCCCAGTCATTTGCCTAATTCCCTGCAAAAATCCTCCAAATGCCTCTCTCTTCTCTTTCACTAATAATCTTATTTCTTCATCCCACCACTCACTACACTTTCTAATCTGCCCACCTTCCACGCTTCTCATGCCACAAGCATCTTTTGTGCAAGCCATTACTGTTTCCCTAAATACACCCCATTCCTCCCCCACTCCCCTTACATCCTTTGTTCTCATCTTTTTCCATTCTGTACTCAGTCTCTCCTGGTACTTCCTCACACAAGTCTCCTTCCCAAGCTCACTTACTCTCACCACTCTCTTCACCCCAACATTCTCTCTTCTTTTCTGAAAACCTCTACATATCTTCACCTTCGCCTCCACAAGATAATGATCAGACATCCCTCCAGTTGCACCTCTCAGCACATTAACATCCACAAGTCTCTCTTTTGCGCGCCTATCAATTAACATGTAATCCAGTAATGCCCTCTGGCCATCTCTCCTACTTACATATGTATACTTATGTATATATTCCCAATCATTAGTCCTTTTCAGCACATAAATCTACAAGCTCTTCACCATTTCCATTTACAACACTGAACACCCCATGTACACCAATTATTCCCTCAACTGCCACATTACTCATCTTTTTATTCAAATCACCCATCACTATAACCCGGTCCCATGCATCAAAACTACTAACACACTCACTCAGCTGCTTCCAAAACACTTGCCTCTCATGATCTTTCTTCTCATGCCCAGGTGCATATGCACCAATAATCACCCATCTCTCTCCATCCACTTTCGGTTTTACCCATATCAATCTAGAGTTTACTTCCTTACACTCTATCACATACTCCCACCATTCCTGTTTCAAGAGTACTGCTACTCCTTCCCTTACTCTTGTCCTCTCACTAACCCCTGACTTTACTCCCAAGACATTCCCAAACCACTCTTCCCCTTTACCCTTGAGCTTCATTTCACTCAGAGCCAAAACATACAGGTTCTTTTCCTCAAACATATTACCTATCTCTCCTTTTTTCTCATCTTGGTTACATCCACATACATTTAGACACCCCAATCTGAGCCTTCGAGGAGGATGAACACTCCCCGCGTTTCTAGCCCCCTGCTCCCATCCCCTTTAGTCGCCTTCTACGACACATGAGGAATGCGTGGGAAGTATTCTTTCTCCCCTACCACCTAATAAGTTATCTCGCTCGCTGTCAACTTCAGCTTATGCTCATCATTACCAATGAAGCAACACTGCATGATGATAAGACAATGATTGATAGCACAATCAATGAAATTTATTGAACTTAAATGGCTAATACATAAACAGAAATATACATAAATAAGAACATTAATTTTGGCCCTCCCGTATTCATACAATAATGCTGAGTGATGATGAAACAATGATATATATTAATCTTCAATATACACATAAACTGGCTCAAAATTTGCAAACAAATGAAATGAATATGGTTGGTTCCCAGTGAAGGTTGGTCTGCAGCAGGGGTGTGATGTCACCAAGGTTGTTTGATTTGTTTATGGATGGGGTGGTTAGGGAGGTAAATGCACAAGTTTTGGAGGGAGGAGTGAGTAATGCCATAAGTTGGGATGAGAGGGCCTAGGAAGTGAGTCAGTTTTTGTTCAATGATGACACAGCACTGGTGACTGATACGAGTGAGAAACTGCAGAATTTGGTGACTGAGTTTGGAAAAGTGTGTAAAAGGACAAAGTTGAGAGTAAACCTTAATAAGAGCAACGCAATTAGGTTTAAAGGGTTGAGGGACAAGTTAGGTGGGATGTACGTTTGAATGGAGAAAAATTGGAGGAAGTGGTGTTTTAGATACCTGAGAGTGGACTTAGCAGCGAATGGAACCATGGAAGTGGAAGTAAGCCATAAGGTGGGGGAGGGGGCAAAGGTTCTGGGATCAATGAAGAATGGGAGGTAAGAGATAGAACGTTATCTTGGGATCAATGAAGGATGTGAGGAAAGAGAGAGACCGTTATCTTGGGGAGAAAAAATAGGTATGTTTTGAAGGAATAGTAGTTCCAACGATATCATGTGGTGGTGAGGTATGGGCTATAAACAAATTAAACAACCATATGGACATCACACACCATAGCCACAGATCAACCTTCACTGGAAGACACTAACTCTCCTCTCTTCCTACTCGTATACATGCCTTACATCCTTGATAAAAAAATTTCACTACTTTTAGCAGCTTAACTCCCTTACCATATACTCTTAAGACATTCCACAAAGCATCTCTATCAACCCTATCATATGCTTTCTCCAGATCCATAAATGCGAAATATAAATCAATCCGTTTTTCTAAGTATTCCTCGCACACATTCTTCAAAGCAAACACCTTATCCACACATCTTCTACCACTTCTGAAACCACACTGCTTCTTCCAAGTCTAAAGCTCATACATGCCTTCACCCTCTGTGAATATCCTCTCATACAATTTCCCAGGAATTCTGAACAAACTTATGCCACTGTAGTTTGAACACTAACTTTTATCCCCTTTGCCTTTGTATAATGGCATTATGCAAGCATTCTGCAAATCCTCAGGCAATTCACCCTGATCCATACATACAATGAATATCTTTACCAACCAATCAACAACACATTCACCCCCTTTCTTAATAAATTCAACTGCAATACCATCCAAACCTGCCGCCTTGCCAGATTTCCTATTCTGCAAAGCTTTCACCACCTCTTCTCTCTTTACCAAAACATTCTCCCTGACCCTCTCACTTCACACAACACCCTGACCAAAACACCCTATATCTGCCACTCTATCATATAACATTCAACAAACCTTCAAGATACTCATTCCATCTCCTCACTTCATCACTACATGTTATCACTTTTCCCCCCTTCCTCCTTCAATATTCCATTTTTCTCATCTTATGCACTCTATTCAACTCCTTCCAAATCATCTCTTCATTCCCCATAAAGTTTAATGATACTCTCTCACCCCAACTCTCATTTGCCCTCTTTTTCAATCCTTGCACCTTCCTCTTGACTTCCTGCCGCTTTCTTTTATACATCTCCCAGTCATTTTCACTCCTCCCTTGCAAGTATCATCCAAACTCCTCTCTTTTCTCTTTCACTATCATCTTTACTTCTTCATCCCACCACTCACTACCCTTTCCAATCAGCCCACCTCCTACCTTCTCATACCACATGCATCTTTTGCACAAACTATCACTGCTTCCCTAAATAAATCCTATTCCTCACCCACTCCCCTCACCTCACTTGCTCTCACATTTTACCATTCTACACTCAATCTCTCCTGTTATTTCTTCACACGTCTCCTTTCAAAGCTCACTTACTCTCACCACTCACTTCTCCCAACATTCTCTCTGTTTTGAAAACATCTACAAATCTTCACCTTTGCTTCCAAAAGATAGTGGTCAGACATCCCTCCAACTGCCCCTCTCAGTACATTAACATCCAAGAGTCTCCCTTTTACACTCCTATTAATCAATATGTAATCTAATGGTGCCCATTGGCCATTTCTCCTACTTAGGTATGTATATTTGTGTATATCTCTCTTTTAAAACTAGGTATTCCCAATCACCAGTCTTTTTTTCAACACAAAAATCCACAAGCTCTTCACCATTTCCTTTCACAACACTGAATACTCCATGCACACCAATTATACCCTCAACTGCCACATTACTCACCTTCGCATTCAAATTACCCATCACTAATACCTGGTCTCGTGCATCAAAACTGGTAACACACTCAGCTGCTCCCAAAACACTTGTGTCTTATGATTTCATGATCAAGTGCATTACTTGGGCTTTATATCTTTCAATTACCAGTGTCAATGTGGTTGTTATTATCCATGTACAATTACATCCGCCACAAACAATCTTTTTAACACCTCCTTCAGGTGTAAAAGATAATTCTGAGATGAATCACAATATGTACCCTATCATCAGTGAGTTAATTAATATCAAAAGACAGTTCTAATGGATAGTAATACCAAAATATCAAACAATTTGACGAGGAATCTCTATATTTATTATCTATTCATTATGCTTTGCCGCTGTCTCCTGCGTCAGCGAGGTAGCACAAGGAAACAGACGAAAGAATGGCCCAACCCACCCACATACACATGTATATACATACACGTCCACACACGCAAATATACATGCCTATACATCTCAACGTATACATATATATACACACACACACAAATACATATATACACATGTACATAATTCATACCTATCCCTGGGGATAGGGGAGAAAGAATACTTCCCACGTATTCCCTGCGTGTCGTAGAAGGCGACTAAAAGGGAAGGGAGCGGGGGGCTGGAAATCCTCCCCTCTCATTTTTTTTTTTTTTTCAATTTTCCAAAAGAAGGAACAGAGAAGGGGGCCAGGTGAGGATATTCCCTCTAAGGCCCAGTCCTCTGTTCTTAACGCTACCTTGCTAATGCGGGAAATGGTGAATAGTATGAAAAAAAAACATAATTCATAGTCTGCCTTTATACATTCCCATCGCCACCTTGCCACACATGAAATAACAACCCCCTCCCCCTTCATGAGTGCGAGGTAGCGCTAGGAAATGTCAACAAAGGCCACATTCGTTCACACTCCGTCTCTAGCTGTTATGTAATAATGCACCGAAACCACAGCTCCCTTTCCACATCCAGGCCCCACAGAACTTTCCATGGTTTATCCCAGACGCTTCACATGCCCTGGTTCAATCCACTAACAGCACGTCGACCCCAGTATACCACATCGTTCCAATTCAGTCTATTCTTTGCACACCTTTCACCCTCCTGCATGTTTAGGCCCCGATCACTCAAAATCTTTTTTCACCCCATCTTTCCACCTCTAACTTGGTCTCCCACTTCTCCTCGTTCCCTACACCTCTGACACATATATCCTCTTTGTCAATCTTTCCTCACTCATTCTCTCCATGTGCCCAAACCATTTAAAAACACCCTCTTCTGCTCTCTCAACCACATTCTTTTTATTACCACACATCTCTCTGACCCTATTATTACTTAGTCGATCAAACCACCTCACACCACATATTGTCCTCATACATCTCATTTCCAGCACATCCACCCTCCTCCGCACATCTCTATCCATAGCCCACGCCTCACAACCATATAACATTGTTGGAACATCTATTCCTTCAAACATACCCATTTTTGCTTTCAAAGATAATGTTCTCGACTTCCACACATTCTTCAATGCTCCAAGAATTTTTGCCCCCTCCCCCACCCTATGATTCACTTCCGCTTCCATGGTTCCATCCACTGCCAAATCCACTCCCAGATATCTAAAACACTTCACTTCCTCCAGTTTTTCTCCATTCAAACTTACCTCCCAATTGACTTGACCCTCAAACCTACTGTACCTAATAACCTTGCTCTTATTCACACTTACTCTCAGCTTTCTTCTTTCACACACTTTACCAAACTCAGTCACCAGCTTCTGCAGTTTCTCACATGAATCAGCTACCAGCACTGTATCATCAGCGAACAACAACTGACTCACTTCCCAAGCTCTCTCATCCACAACAGACTGCATACTTGCCCCTCTTTCCAAAACTCTTGCATTTACCTCCCTAACAACCCCATCCATAAACAAATCAAACAACCATAGAGACATCACACACCCCTGCCGCAAACCTACATTCACTGAGAACCAAACACTTTCCTCTCTTCCTACACGTACACATGCCTTACATCCTCAATAAAAACTTTTCACTGCTTCTAATAACTTGCCTCCCACACCATATATTCTTAATACCTTCCACAGAGCATCTCTATCAACTCTATCACATGCCTTCTCCAGATCCATAAATGCTACATACAAATCCATTTGCTTTTCTAAGTATTTCTCACATACTTTCTTCAAAGCAAACAACTGATCCACACATCCTCTACCACTTCAGAAACCACACTGCTCTTCCCCAATCTGATGCTCTGTACAAGCCTTCACCCTCTCAATCAATACCCTCCCATATAATTTACCAGGAATACTCAACAAACTTATACCTCTGTAATTTGAGCACTCTCTTTTATCCCCTTTGCCTTTGTACAATGGCACTATGCAAGCATTCCGCCAATCCTCAGGCACCTCACCATGAGTCATACATACATTAAATACCCTTACCAACCAGTCAACAATACAGTCACCCACTTTTTTAATAAATTCCACTGCAATACCATCCAAACCTGCTGCCTTGCCGGCTTTCATCTTCCGCAAAGCTTTTACTACCTCTTCTCTGTTTACCAAATCATTTTACCTAACCCTCTCACTTTGCACACCACCTCGACCAAAACACCCTATATCTGCCACTCTATCATCAAACACATTCAACCAACCTTCAAAATACACACTCCATCTCCTTCTCACATCACCACTACTTGTTATCACCTCCCCATTAGCCCCCTTCACTGAAGTTCCCATTTGTTCACTCGTCTTAAACACTTTATTTACCTCCTTCCAAAACATCTTTTCATTCTCCCAAAAATTTAATGATACTCTCTCACCCCAACTCTCATTTGCCCTCTTTTTCACCTCTTACACCTTTCTCTTGACCTCCTGCCTCTTTCTTTTATACATCTCCCAGCCATTTGCATTATTTCCCTGCAAAAATCGTCCAAATGCCTCTCTCTTCTCTTTCACTAATACTCTTACTTCTTCATCCCACCACTCACTACCCTTTCTAATCTGCCCACCTCCCACACTTCTGATGCCACAAGCATCTTTTGCGCAAACCATCACTGCTCCCCTAAATACATTCCATTCCTCCCCCACTCCCCTTGCGTCCTCTGTCCTCACCTTTTTCCATTCTGTACTCAGTCTCTCCTGGTACTTTCTCACACAAGTCTCCCTCCCAAGCTCACTTACTCTCACCATTCTTTTCACCCCAAAATTCTCTCTTCTTTTCTGAAAACCTCTACAAATCTTCACCTTTGCCTCCACAAGATAATGATCAGACATCCCTCCAGTTGCACCTCTCAGCACATTAACATCCAAAAGTTTCTCTTTCGCGCACATATCAATTAACACGTAATCCAATAACGTTCTCTGGCCATCTCTCCCACTTACATACGTATACTTATGTATATCTCTCTTTTTAAACCAGGTATTCCCAATCACCAGTCCTTTTTCAGCACATAAATCTACAAGCTCTTCACCATTTGCATTTACAACACTGAACACCCCATGTACACCAATTATTCCCTCAACTGCCACATTACTCTCCTTTGCATTCAAATCACCCATCACTATAACCCGGTCTCGTGTACCAAAACTACTAACACACTCATTCAGCTGCTCCCAAAACACTTGCCTCTCATGATTTTCTTCTCATGCCCAGGTGCATATGCACCAATAATCAACCATCTCTCTCCATCAACTTTCACTTTTACCCATATCAATCTAGAGTTTACTTTCTTACACTCTATCATATACTCCCACCACTCCTGTTTCAGGAGTAGTGCTACTCCTTCCCTTGCTCTTCTCCTCTCACTAAACCCTGACTTTACTCCCAAGACATTCCCAAACCACTCTTCCCCTTTACCCTTGAGCTTCGTTTCACTCGGAGCCAAAACATTCAGGTTCCTTTCCTCAAACATACTACCTATCTCTCCTTCTTTCTCATCTTGGTTACATCCACACACATTTAGACACCCCAATCTGAGCCTTCGAGGAGGATGAGCACTCCCTGCGAGACTCCCTCTGTTTCCCCTTCTAGAAAGTTAAAATACAAGGAGGGGAGGGTTTTTAGCCCCCCGCTCCCGTCCCCTTTAGTCGCCTTCTACGACACGTAAGGAATGCGTGGGAAGTATTCTTTCTCCCCATCCCCTATCTATTCTAGACTTTTATCTTATACAATATGTAAACCAGCAGAAAACACAGTCTGCTAATAAAATGTATGTTAACACTTTAATTCTTAACTGTGGATTTTTATGATTAAGGATCTAAAGAAACCCAAAAGGATTGCAGCAGAAGTCAGGCGTTCCTAGAGCATGAAATCCAAGACGGATGCACTATAATCTATGATCCATGATAAACACCTGTCATACTTTAAAAGCCCCAGTCAACTAATGAATCTCTTGGATTTCCGTCTCGGAGTTCAAGACTACAAAGACAGCGATATGTAATACTACATACATATAAAGAAAAGTATCAAACTGGCAATAAAAAGAAATTCATTAATCTGCTGGCTTTTTGGGTACAGCAGATGTATTTCATCAACCCTAATACAATCCTTATGTATTTCGACATTTAAAGAAAACTCCCCACACTCTTACCAACAACTAATGTGCGTATGTGTTTAAGATTGCAAGATACACTCTTCCTTGTAAATTACATTCCAATTGCAAACTACCGTAACAATGATTTGTAAATACCTATATGTAAATCTTGTGGAAGAAACTATATATTAGGGAAGCGGTTGAGTATGGCTATTGATACTAAAGTAACCGCTGTAAACATGTGGCTTATCAAGTATGCGACATTTCATGGTAATCGTGAAATCAATAAACAAATTTTGTCTTTCTTTATGTACCAATGATAGTTGAATTATTGTCAAATAGGAATATCATGGATATAAATCTACTAAATAATTACCTTCAGATCGCACTGTGATTGACTTTGATCAAAGACTTGATACAGTGACGGCCACACGTAGTTACCTGGTCGAATTCTAGTAATAAGTGTTGTTCACCTATGGCATTAGGTCACGATATTAGCTTTATGGTAAAAAAAGATAACCTGTTCATGCCATTACTTATCTAAGTGCTTTTCGAAAGACTTCAAAGTTCGATCTATTTGTTTGAATTAACGTCATCTAAGGCTCTCTCTCATTCTGTATTAAGAAATTAGAATTAGGACATATGTGATTCACTTCAGTTGTTGGTCGAAGGATTTAGTATTACAACGGCGTATTCATAATACTTGTATTCCTATGGCTTGATCTGTTTTAGCCTATGAAATATATAATGTATACTATCAGCATTTGATAAGAATATCATTCTCATAAACTTTTTCATTTTCAACCAAACTGCATTTAGTAGTTCCTATATGCTCTATGCAATTTCTTTGTCAAACTCCCTATGAGTTTTCTTTAATAAAGATTGTTCCAATCTATTTCCAGTCACCCGCTCTTCTTATCGTGAGCACCACGGTAATCAATTATCTAATCTTCTTCAGCCCCTCTTTCACCACGTCTTGTTTCTCCGTCTTTTATATTTTTGGAATGCCAAAGTGTTTGTCCAACACTTATATTGAATGTAGGTCTATCATATGACATTATATAAGGAAAAAAAAATTAGTGTATCGTAATCCTGTTTTGTCAGGAATAGTGATTATAAAATCAAAGCTAATTAAAATTTTTAATATCTGTGAATGTTACATCATACAATTCTATACATTACATATTTAGTTGAGAGTAGAGTTGATCTTTAACTCAGAAATTTGTACAAAGTCTATCAATTTTCAAACAAATATTTATATATGATCTCCCTCTCTTTACAGGCGAATTTTGCTTGACATTGGTTGTTGAGCTTATCATTGTGATAAAGACTAAAATTACTGACGCACATTAAGGATGATGGAAACTTACCTAAAGTTTGGCTCTAGTCTCACTGGTCGAGCTCGATTTTTAGCTGGTGGAAGGTTAAGGATGAAGAGCACAAGCGGTATTCAAGGAACTGTGGCCCAGGATAGATTGTCTGGCAAAGTAGCCATTGTCACTGCTTCTACAGACGGGTAATGTAATTTATATAAAATTGTAGTAAACTTCAAGTTTAGGGGCACCATAGAAATAGCTTAAGGATTTGAAAGAAATGCATATGAACGTGTTATATTTGGTGTTATATTTAGTAACCAATATAGAGCTAGATGTGGAACATTATTTCTGTTTCCTTTATTCACCGGTTACATTTGTTCATGTCCACTATCAAATTGTTATGTACAATACACGAACGAGAACCTCCAATCCACAGCTAAGCCCCACAGACCTCTCCGTGATTTCCCGACTGCATTGTATGCCGTGGTTCAGCCCATTGACAGCATATCGCCCTCTAAATATCACTCAACTCCCATTTGCTCTTATCTCACATAAGCTTAACATCTTCCTACATGTTAAGGCCCTGATAACTCATAGCATCTTTCACTCAGTCCTTCCACCTTGTCCCCAGTCACCCCTTCCTCCTCATTCTCTCCACTTCTAACACACATTTTTATTTTCAAATGACCAACATGGCATGGGCAAATAACGTCTCCCAGTTTACGTATGTAAGTAGGAGAAATGGCCAGAGAGCGTCATTGGATTACGTTTTGATTGATGGGGGCGCTAAAGAGAGACTTTTGGATGTTAATGTGCTGAGAGTCAGGGTCATCTCAGATGAATGAAAAAATTGGTGAGAAAGAAAGAAATTAACCAAGGCTTTGTAGGTGACTGTAGACTTGACTCTTTAAGGAAAAAAGGTTATACAAAGAGGAAAAGACAATACAAGGAAGAAAATTCCACAGCTTAGGAGTTCAAGGAAAGAAATAGGTATAACACTCAGTTCTTGAGTGGCTAATCTTCACACACACAAGTTGTGGGAAGCAGCAGCCAAACACATCACAGGTCTAAGCCTAGGGGTGGGGACACATTCAGGCAGTTCTTGAGAACAGTGGCAAAAGTGATACCTTTAGAGGAGAGATAGAGCAGGGACGTTGCAGCATTTAGAAGGGAAGGTTGAAGAGAGGTGATGCCATGAGAATTGATGAGATGGAAGGCTTTCGATTTTACTCTCATTAATAGGAAGGTGGAAGATGTGAGTGGTATTTGATACTCGGGAGAATATTATTATTATTATTATTATTTTGCTTTGTCGCTGTCTCCCGCGTCAGCAAGGTAGTGCAAGGAAACAGACGAAAGAATGGCCCAACCCACCCACATACACATATATATACATACACATCCACACACGCAAGTATACATACCTATACATCTCAACGTACACATATATATACACACACAGACATATACATATATACACATGTGCATAATTCATATTGTCTGCCTTTATTCATTCCCATCACCACCCCGCCACACATGAAATAACAACCCCCTCCCCCCTCATGCGTACAAAGTAGCGCTTGGAAAAGACAACAAAGGCCACATTGGTTCACACTTAGTCTCTAGCTGTCATGTAATAATGCACCGAAACCACAGCTCCCTTTCCACATCCAGGCCCCACAGAACTTTCCATGGTTTACCCCAGATGCTTCACATGCCCTGGTTCAATCCATTGACAGCACGTCGACCCTGGTATACCACATCGTTCCAATTCACTCTATTCCTGGCAAGCCTTTCACCCTCCTGCATGTTCAGGCTCCGATCACTCAGAATCTTTTTCACTCCATCTTTCCACCTCCAATTTGGTCTCCCACTTCTCCTCATTCCCTCCACCTCTGACACATATATCCTCTTTGTCAATCTTTCCTCACTCATTCTCTCCATGTGACCAAACCATTTCAAAACACCCTCTTCTGCTCTCTCAACCACACTCTTTTTATTACCACACATCTCTCTTACCCTATTATTACTTACTCGAACAAACCACCTCACACCACATATTGTCCTCATACATCTCATTTCCAGCACATCCACCCTCTTGCGCACAACTCTATCTATAGCCCATGCCTCGCAATCATATAACATACCCATTTTTGCTTTTCGAGATAATACTTTCGACTTCCACACATTCTTCAACACTCCCAGAACCCCCTCCCCCACCCTATGATTCACTTCCACTTCCATGGTTCCATCCGCTGCCAAATCCACCCCCAGATATCTAAAACACTTCACTTCCTCCAGTTTTTCTCCATTCAAACTTACCTCCCAATTGATGACCCTCAACCCTACTATACCTAATAACCTTGCTCTTATTCACATTTACTCTCAACTTTCTTCTTTCACACACTTTACCAAACTCAGTCACCAGCTTCTGCAGTTTCTCACATGAATCAGCCACCAGAGCTGTATCATCAGCGAACAACAACTGACTCACTTCCCAAGCTCTCTCATCCACAACAGACTGCATACTTGCCCCTCTTTCCAAAACTCTTGCATTCACCTCCCTAACAACCCCTTCCATAAACAAATTAAACAGCCATGGAGACATCACACACCCCTGCCACAATCCTACATTCACTGAGAACCAATCACTTTCCTCTCTTCCTACACGTACACATGCCTTACATCCTCGATAAAAACTTTTCACTGCTTCTAACAACTTGACTCCCACACCATATATTCTTAATACCTTCCACAGAGTATCTCTATCAACTCCATCATATGCCTTCTCCAGATCCATAAATGCTACATACAAATCCATTTGCTGTGCTAAGTATTTCTCACATACATTCTTCAAAGAAAACACCTGATCCACACATCCTCTACCACTTCTGAAACCACACTGCTCTTTCCCAATCTGATGTTCTGTACATGCCTTCACCCTCTCAATCAATACCCTCCCATATAATTTCCCAGGAATACTCAACAAACTTATACCTCTGTAATTTGAGCACTCACCTTTATCCCCTTTGCCTTTGTACAATGGCACTATGCAAGCATTCCGCTAATCCTCAGGCAACTCACCCTGAATCATACATATATTAAATAACCTTACCAATCAGTCAACAATATAGTCACCCCCTTTTTTAATAAATTCCACTGTAATACCATGCAAACCCGCTGCCTTGCCGGCTTTCATCTTCCGCAAAGCTTTTACCACCTCTTCTCTGTTTACCAAATCATTTTCCCTAACCCTCTCACTTTGCACACCACCTCGACCAAAACACCGTATATCTGCTACTCTATCATCAAACACATTCAACAAACCTTCAAAATACTCACTCCATCTCCTCACGTCACCCCTACTTGTTATCACCTCCCATCAGCCCCCTTCACTGAAGTTCCCATTTGTTCCCTCGTCTTACGCACTTTATTTACCTCTTTCCAAAACATCTTTTTATTCTCCATAAAATATAATGATACACTCTCACCCCAACTCTCATTTGCCCTCTTTTTCACCTCTTGCACCTTTCTCTTGACCTCCTGCCTCTTTCTTTTATACATCTCCCACTCATTTGATTATTTCCCTGCAAAAATCGTCCAAATGCCTCTCTCTTCTCTTTCACTAATAATCTTATTTCTTCATCCCACCACTCACTACCCTTTCTAATCTGCCCACCTCCCACTCTTCTCATGCCACAAGCATCTTTTGTGCAAGCCATCACTGCTTCCCTAAATACATCCCATTCCTCCCCCACTCCCCTTGCTTTCATTGTTCTCACCTTTTTCCATTCTGTACTCAGTCTCTCCTGGTACTTTCTCACACAAGTCTCCTTCCCAAGCTCACTTACTCTCACCACTCTTTTTACCCCAACATTCTCTCTTCTTTTCTGAAAACCTCTACAAATCTTCACCTTTACCTCCACAAGATAATGATCAGACATCCCTCCAGTTGCACCTCTCAGCACATTAACATCCAAAAGTCTCTTTTTCGCTCGCCTATCAATTAACACGTAATCCAATAACGCTCTCTGGCCATCTCTCCCACTTACATACATATATTTTTGTATATCTCTCTTTTTAAACCAGGTATTTCCAATCACCAGTCCTTTTTCAGCACATAAATCTGCAAGCTCTTCACAATTTCCATTTACAACACTGAACACCCCATGTATACCAATTATTCCCTCAACTGCCACATTACTCACCTTTGCATTCAAATCACCCATCACTATAACCCGGTCTCGTCCATCAAAACTACCAACACACTCATTCAGCTGCTCCCAAAACACTTGCCTCTCATGATCTTTCTTCTCATACCCAGGTGCATATGCACCAATAATCACCCATCTCTCTCCAGCCACTTTCAGGTTTACCCATATCAATCTAGAGTTTACTTTCGTACACTCTATCACATACTCCCACCACTCCTGTTTCAGGAGCAGTGCTACTCCTTCCCTTGCTCTTGTCCTCTCACTAACCCCTGACTTTACTCCCAAGACATTTCCAAACCACTCTTCCCCTTTACCCTTGAGCTTCGTTTCACTCAGAGCCAAAACATCCAGGTTCCTTTCCTCAAACATACTACCTATCTCTCCTTCTTTCTCATCTTGGTTACATCCATACACATTTAGACACCCCAATCTGAGCCTTCGAGGAGGATGAGCACTCCCCGCGTGAGTCCTTCTTTTGTTTCCCCTTTTAGAAAGTTAGAATACAGGGAGGGGAGGGTTTCTAGCCCCCTGCTCCTGTCACCTTCTACGACACATGAGGAATTCGCGGGAAGTATTCTTTCTCCCCATCCCCAGGGAGAATATAACCCCTGTGAATGTGAAACAGCTACTCTGAAGAAGGGTAATTACAACACCTGAAAATAACACTCCCATCTTTTAGGAAGCAGACTTTGTGATGTTGATTATGTGGGGTTTCCAGGAGAGAGTGGAGCAGATGTTTATATTGATACAAGGTTGAATTGTGATGTTTTGAAATTGAACAGAGGGAAACAAATGATTCTTAGAAAGAGATACAGGGAGAAACTGCATTTTAACACTATTAAATTTTATAAGCTTACTACTTCCCCAATCTGAAATGCTCCAAAAGTCAGAAATGAGAGAGAAAATATGATCAGTATGAGCAAGAGAATGAGTATTGAAGAAAGGAGGGGAGGAAAAGTGAGTTGATGTCCGTCAGCATAAGAGTGAATAGGGTTAGAAGTAGAAAAGAGATCATTAACAGACAGAAGAGAGTAGGTGACAGGACAGAACCTCTTCACACATCCTTTCCATGTGTCAGAGCATTTCAGCACACCCTGTTCAGCTTTCAGCCATACTCTTCTTACTACCACACCTTTCCCAAACTTGTTATTTTTTGATTGATCAACCTTCCTCCCACCGTGTATTGCCTTCTAGTATTTCATAATACAGCACCTAAAGAAGTACAAAGATACTATTGACAGAGTTCACAGAAGATCAACCAAGATGGCACCTAAATTAAGAGAGTAAAGCTACATTGAAAGTTGAGGGCTTCAGAGCTGTCCACTTTGGAGGAGAGAAGAAGGAGGGGTGACCTGAGAACACCATTTAAGTACCTAAATTGACTGGATGACATTGATAGTAAAGAGTTTTTCATTAAATGTTGTACCAGAGTTACCAGTGGCCATGATCAGAAGCTAATTGAGGTTTGTTAGGAAGGTTGTTAAGAAATACTGATTTATTGTAAGGTTTAGTTGATGGTTGGAATAGTCTCAGCAAGAAAACAGTGGGTGCTTGAAGCTTACAAAGATTTGTCTTGATGGTTTGAAAAGTACTAGAGATGGGGGCCCCACAAGTGTAAAGGTCACTTCCTATAATGTATAAGTAGTTACGTACATCCACCCTTTTCCATTCTTTTTTGTAGAGCCCACACTTCACAAACATAAACACTATTGGGACTACTGTACAATCAAATGTACTGTAATCTGCCCTCACAGAATAACAAACTCTTCATTGCACCGAAGACCTTAGGTCCTTCACCCACCCTATAGCTGACTTTAGGTCCTATTTGCTGCCACATCCACTCTAAAGTATCAAAAAGACTTCACTTCCTCAGAGTTCTTTCATTCATACTCACACTCCAGCCAATGTCTTTTTCCCATTAAACTTTATAACCTTAGTTTTATTAACATTAACTCTTAACTTTCCCTTTTTAAACACTCTCCCAGACTTAGACATTCTCAGTAGAGTCTTATCAGAGTCATGTCATTTGCAGACAGCATTTGACCCCCCCCACCCACCCACCACACACACACACACACACACACACACACACACACACACACACACACACACACACACGCCTAAATGATGTAGACTCATGCCTCCTTCCAAGATGCTCTCATTTACCTCCCCCATCATCCCATCCATAAACATTAAACAACCATGGTAACATCATTCACCTTTGCTTGTTTACATGGAACCATCAACCCTGCTCTCCTACATGCATATATGCATGCCTTACTCTCCTTAAATACTCCTTACTGCTTCTAGTAGCTTTCCTCTCACACCATAGACATGAAATGCCCTTTAAAAGCATCCCTATCTGCCTTGTCATATGCTTTCTCAAGATCCATAAATGCCACATAGAAATCCTTCTCTGGCTCAAGATGTGATGATGTAAGGTTTGCCATAGGAATTGAAAAAGAATTTTGTATAGCAAATCTACCAAGAGAATTTTTTGTATTTACTGAAGAACTGTGTAGTGTTTAGAATGCACTTACATAAACTGAACAGTCTCCTAAAAAGAAATTTGCACTCTGCTCCATTTCCCAGAGTGTACTCTAAGCTGTATCACTCTATAGTATGCTTCACTGCATCCTTTGGTTCAAAGTTCAAGATTGGATTGTAAGAATTCACTCAAAGCATAAGAGTGTAGAAATTTGTTGGTGTCTTACACCTGTTGGTATCTGCAGTAATGAAAAAGCAGATGCGTAGGATAAAGTAGTTATATCTGGTGATCTTTATACTAGGGTTGTCCCTTAGTGATTTTTAGAGCAGAATAAGAAATTATGTTAAATGTAAATTGGAAGGAACTGAAATACAGGAAGGAGTTGGTTTCCAGCACCCACAGAATATTATTATTATTGATATTATTATTTTCTTTTTTCATGTTGGATTCTCCATTCATGGAGAAAAGTCCATATCAGTGCTAGTCCCTACAAATTTTGGAGGAATTGAAAAATCTGTCTTTTAAAATGTGCCAGTACATAGTCATTGGAAAAGACATGAGAAGGTAGATAGTTCCAAAGCTTTGAGGTGTAGGGAAAGAAACAGATATCAAAACATCCCACCATTTGCCAACAGCTATGCAGTAATCACATGATGCAGCAGCTTACTTATTATTGTGTGGTCCATGTAATGGTGGGGCACACAAGCAGCCAACTCTTAGGAGCAAAAAACCAGAATACCTATAGAGGAGGGAAAGTGAACCAACATTGCAGCAGCATAGGGTAAGTGGGTCAGGTTTAGAAGTTAGCCTAGGAGAGTTTAGAAGTTGGATCGCTCTTGACTCAACTTTTTCAAGTAAAGATGCAAAGCTAGAATCACCCCAGATATGAGAGCAGTGCTCCATATGAGGACAGATCAATTCATTGTGTAAACTGAGTAACTGTTGAAGAAATGAAATTTTGACATCTGAACAAGACTTCCAGTTTCTTGGAGGCAGACTAAGCTATTGTTATAGTGTGGGATTTACAAGGAAGAGTGGATGTTACAGTAATACCAAGTATGTTGATTGAGTCAGGAGGTGGAATTACAGAACCATCAAAGGAGAGAGGAAAGTTGTGAAGTTTTTCAATAGAGAGATGGATAGAAACTGGGTCTTAGAGGCATTAAGCTTAACCAGATATCTTCTACCCAATTGTGATAATTTGTCCAAATCTGAGTTTATTGAGGAAGTAATGCCAAGATGAGATGCAGCTCATATGAGAGAAGGAGTAGAATTGAAGGATGTGGAGGACTTGTGTTGAGTCGTCAGCATATGAGTGCATTTGGTCATTTGTGAAGGAGAGGCTATCATTGATAAAAAAGAGAAAAGTGTAGTGGGTCAACAGAACCTTGATGGACACCACTGTTGATAGAGAAATGAGGGTAGGCTAATCCATCAACAACCATAGAGATAAATCACCCAGAGAGGAAGCTAGAGATGATGGAGCAAAGCAAGGGAGTGTAGCCAAAAGAATGGAGGTTAGACATAAGACCCCGATGCCAAACACTTTTAAGAGTTTTGCATATGTCAAGGGCAACTACATAGGATTCCCCAAAATCTTTTACGGATGATGACGAGACATTAGTAAGGTAGGATCTCACCAGTAGATCTCACCTTACAGAAGCCATACTGGTGATGAGAGGGAAGGCCTTGGGATTTGAGATGTTTAAGAAAATGGGAGTTGAGTAGGGATTCAAAGACTTTTGAAATGGTAGATGTGAAAGCAGTGGGATGATAGTTTGATGGTTTGAAACAGTCACCCTTCTTAACAGAAATTGGACAGACAAGCAAGCACAGCACAGGTGCAAATTAGGAAGAACACTCTTTCAATACATGGGGATGGATGCCATCAGGACCATAAGTCTTGCTTGTCTCCAGAGACAAGCAAGGAATGTGAGAATCACCCAAAGTGGAGTTAGAGGAAAAATGGGAATCAAAGAGAGTTGCTTTGTCTATGGGGGACACAGCTATAGTACCGTCAGGACAGAAAAGTGAAGAAAAGGTAGAGCAACAAAAGTTGCTAGCGATACCCTTAGCTAGAGACCTGAAAGACCCATCGGTGGATGATAAAGAGAGGTCAGTGCACTTCCTTTGAATGAAATAACACTTTGCCTCATCAATGTTACAATGAATAAGGGAAGTGAGAGATGCTGAATGGGAGTCAGAGGAAGGGAAGTTTTACCAAGCACGATATGCATGATCACTTGCTCCAGCTTAATGGCCTCAGAACAGGAATAGTTGAACCTTGGGATGGAAGAAGAGGTTATCTTGGAGGATATTTATTTTATTTATTATACTTTGTTGCTGTCTCCCATGTTAGCGAGGTAGTGCAAGGAAACAGACAAAAGAATGGCCCAACCCACCCACATACACATGTATATACATACACATCCACACACGCACATATACATACCTTTATATTTCAACTTATATATACATACACAGACATATACATATATGCACATGTACATGATTCATACTTGCTGCTTTTATTCATTCCTGTCGCCACCCCTTCACACATGAAATGACAGCCCCCTTCCCCCACATGCGCGTGAGGTAGTGCTAGGAAAAGATAACAAATGCCACATTCGTTCACAGTCTTTAGCTGTCATGTATAATGCACCGAAATCACAGCTCCCTTTCCACATCCAGGCCCCACAAAACCTTCCATGGTTTACCCCAGACGCTTCACATGCCCTGGTTCAATCCATTGACAGCACATCAACCCCGGTATACCACATCATTCCAATTCACTCTATTCCTTTGCACGCCTTTCACCCGCCTGCATGTTTAGGCCCAGATCGCTCAAAATCTTTTTCACTCCATCTTTCCACCTCCAATTTGCTCTCCCATTTCTCCTCGTTCCTACCACCTCTGACACATATATCCTCTTTGTCAATCTTTCCTCACACATTCTCTCCATGTGATCAGACCATTTCAAAACACCCTTTTCTGCTCTCTCAACCACACTCCTTTTATTACCACACATCTCTCTTACCCTTTCATTACTTACGCGATCAAACCACCTCACACCACATATTGTCCTCAAACATCTCATTTCCAACACATCCACCCTCCTACGCACAACTTTATCTATAGCCCACGCCTCGCAACCATATAGCATTGTTGGAACCATTATTCCTTCGAACACACCCATTTTTGCTCTCTGAGATGATGTTCTCGCCTTCCACACATTTTTCAACGCTCCCAGAACTTTCGCTCCCTCTCCCACCCTGTGACTCACTTCCACTTCCATGGTTCCATCCGCTGCCAAATCCACTCCCAGATATCTAAAACACTTCACTTTCTCCAGTTTTTCTCCATTCAAACTTACCTCCCAATTGACTTGTCCCTCAACCCTACTGTACCTAATAACCCTGCTCTTATTCACATTTACTCTCAGCTCTCTTCTTTCACACACTTTACCAAACTCAGTCACCAGCTTCTGCAGTTTCTCTCCTGAATCACCCACCAGTGCTGTATCATCAACAAACAACAACTGACTCACTTCCCAAGCTCTCTCATCCACAACAGACTGCATACTTGCCCTTCTCTCTAAAACTCTTGCATTCACTTCCCTAGCAACCCCATCTTTAAACAAATTAAACAACCATGGAGACATCATGCACCTCTGCCGCAAAGTGACATTTACTGAGAACCAATTACTTCCCTCTCTTCCTATTCGTACACGTCTTACATCCTCGATAAAAACTTTTCACTGCTTATAATAACTTGCCTTCCACACCATATACTCTTAATACCTTCTACAGAGCATCTCTCTCAGCTCTATCATATCCCTTCTCCAGATCCATAAATGCTACATACAAATCCATTTGCTTTTTGCTTCTCTAAGTATTTCTCACATACATTCTTCAAAGCAAACATCTGATCCACACATCCTTTATTTTTTCTGAAACCACACTGCTATTCCCCAGTCTGATGCTCTGTACATGCCTTCACCCTCTCAATCAATACCCCCCCATATAGTTTCCCAGGAATACTCAATAAACTTATACCTCTGTAATTTGAGCACTCACCTTTATCCCCTTTGCCTTTGCACAATGACACTATGCAAGCATTCCGCCAATCCTCAGGCACCTCACCATGAGTCATACATACATTAAATATCCTTACCAACCTGTCAACAACACAGTCACCCACTTTTTTAATAACTTCCACTGCAATACCATTTATACCCACTGCCTTGCCAGCTTTCATCTTCCGCAAAACTTTTACTTCCTCTTCTCTGTTTACCAGATCATTCTTCCTAAGCCTCTCACTTAACACACGACCTTGACCAAAACACCCTATATCTGCCACTCTATCATGTAACACATTCAACAAACCTTAAAAATACTCACTCCATCTTCTCACATCACCACTACTTGTTATCACCTCCCCATTGGCCCTCTTTACTGATGTTCCCATTTGCTCTCTTGACTTATGCTTTTTATTTACCTCCTTCCAAAACATCATTTTATTCTCCCTCAAATTTAATGATACTCCCTCACTCCAACTCTCATTTGCCCTTTTTTTCATCTCTTGCACCTTTCTCTTGACCTCCTGCCTCTTTCTTTCATACATCTCCCAGTCATTTGCACTATTTTCCTGCAAATATCATCCAATTGTCTCTCTTCTCTTCCACTAATGATCTTACTTCATCCCACCACTCACTCCTCTTTGTAATCTACCCACCTCCCATGCTTCTCATGCCACAAGCATCTTTTGTGCAAGTTATCACTGCTTCCCTAAATACATGATGCCGGAGACAAGGGGCTATAGATTTGTTAGACTCTATCGTTATTATATTTAATACAGACAATTCTGCAGACAGGAGCTGGCAAGAGAGCTTGTAAGGAGAAGATGGCAGGACTAGCCAGGTAGATTTGTTTTGATAAAACAGAAAGTAAGACCAGCAATCCTAACATGGAGAGTGTTAGATGGTTACAGGCACCGCTTTAATTCTCCATATTCAGGTTGGCAGTGCCGCCCTTGACTGTTGCTATCAACAGCCTTCTACTTAATGTGTGGAAAGCATTCTTTCTACCCTGTCAAAATCCACTACCATCTATCCTGTCACCTTTAGAATCACACACATCACAACACTTTATGACCTGCAGTCCCAAGCAGTGGATATGTCAGCTTCCAGAGTACTATGCTCCAGGAGCCACAAAAGGATAGAATGGACTCATGGAAGAGTATAATGAATAAAAACAAAATATCTTTTTTCATTATACCTCATCTCCATCTCACACATCATCGAGGTAGCACAAGGAAACAGACAAGGAATGGCCCAACTCACCCACGTACACATGTATATTCATAAACACCCGTACATGCATATATGCATATATACATGAATATACATTTCAACGTGAAGTGAAGTGTTTTAGATATTTGGGAGTGGATTTAGCAGCCGATGGAACCATGGAAGCTGAAGTGAGTCACAGGATGGGGGAGGGAGGGCGAAGGTTCTGGGAGCGTTGAAGGATGTGTGGGTGAGAACGTTATCTCTGAGAGGGAAAATGGGTATGTGTCAAGGTTTAGTGGTTCCAACCATGTTATATGGGTATGAGGCATGGGCTATAGATAGAGTTGTGCTGAGGAGGGTGGATGTGTTGGAAATGAAACATTTGAGGACAATATGTGGTGTGAGGTGGTTTGATCGAGTAAGTAATGAAAGGGTAAGAGAGATGTGTGGTACTAAACAGAGTGTGGTTGAGAGTGCAGAAAAGGGTGTGTTGAAATGGTTTGGTCACATGGAGAGAATGAGTGAGGAAAGATTGACAAAGAGGATATATGTGTCAGAAGTGGAGGGAACGAGGAGAAGCAGGAGACCAAATTAAAGGTGGAAGGATGGAGTGAAAAAGATTTTGAGCGATTGGGACCTGAATATGTAGGAGGGTGAAAGGTGTGCAAGGAATAGAGTGAATTGGAATGATGTGGTATACCGGGGTCACCGTGCTGTCAATTGGATTGAATCTGGGCATGTTAAGCATCTGGGGAAACCATGGAAAGTTTTGTGGGGCCTGGATGTGGAAAGGGAGGTGTGGTTTTGATGTGTTACACATGGCAGCTGGAGACTGAGTGTGAATGAAAGTGGCTGTTTTGTCTTTTCATAGTGCTACCTTGCGGCAAGTGGCGGTGGCGGCCACACATGCTATTTCATGTGTGGCAGGATGGCAACAGGAATGGATGAAGGCAGCAAGTATGAATATGTATATGTATGTATATGTGAATGATATGTATATGTATGTTTTTTTTTTTTTTTTTTTTTTGCCGCTGTCTCCCGCGTTTGTGAGGTAGCGCAAGGAAACAGACGAAAGAAATGGCCCAACCCGAGAATGAATGAGGAAAGATTGACCAAGAAGATATATGTGTAAGAGGTGGAGGGAACGAGAAGTGGGAGAGCAAATTGGAGGTGGAAAGATGGAGTGAAAAAGATTTTGAGTGATCGGGGCCTGAACATGCAGGAGGGTGAAAGGCATGCAAGGAATAGAATGAATTGGAACAATGTGGTATATCGGGGTCAATGTGCGGTCAATGGATTGAACCAGGGCATGTGAAGTGTCTGGGGTAAACCATGGAAAGTTCTGTGGGGCCTGGATGCGGAAAGGGAGCTGTGGTTTCGGTGCATTATACATGACGGTTAGAGACTGAGTGTGAATGAATGGGGCCTTTGGTGTCTTTTCCTAGCACTACCTCGCACACATGAGGGGGGAGGGGGTTGTTATTCCATGTGTGGCGAGGTGGCGATGGGAACAAATAAAGGCAGACAGTATGAATTATGTACATGTGTATGTAGGTATATGTCTGTGTGTGTATATATATGTGTACATTGAGATGTATAGGTATGTATATTTGCGTGTGTGGACGTGTATGTATATACATGTGTATGTGGGCGGGTTGGGCCATTCTTTCGTCTGTTTTCTTGCGCTACCTCGCTAACGCGGGAGACAGCGACAAAGCAAAATAAATAAATATAAATATTCATAATTGCTTGCCTTTGTCCATTCCTGGCAGTTCTTTTCACCACTGGAAACAGCATCACTACCCCTTGCTTCAGCAATGTAGCGCCAGGAACAGACAAAAAAAGCCACATTCATTTACACTCAGCCTTTAGTTGTCATGTGTAATACACTGAAACCACAGCTCCCTATCCACATCCAGGCCCCACAGACTTTTCCACGGTTTACCCCAGATTTTTCACATGCCCTGGTTCAGTCCATTGACAGGACATCGACCCTAGTATACCACATCATTCCAATCCACTCTCTTCCTTGCATGCCTCTTACCCTCCTGTATGTTCAGGCCTCCAATTGCTCAAAATCTTTTTTTCTCCATCCTTCCACCTCCAGTTTGGTCTCCCACTTCTCCTTATTCCCTCCACCTCTGACACATATATACCTCTTTGTCAACCTTTCCTCACTCATCCTCTCCATATGCCCAAACCATTTCAACACACCTCTCTGCTCTCTCAACCACACTCTTTATATTACCATATGTCTCTCATACCCTTTCATTACTTACCTGATCAAACCACCTCACACCACATATTGTCCTAAAACATTTAATTTCCAACACATCCACCCCCTTCCATACAACCCTGTCTATAGCCCATGACTCACAACCTTATAGTGTTGTTGGAACTACTATTCTCTCAAACTTACCCATTTTTGCTCCAAGATAACATTCTATCTTTCCACACATTCTTTATCGCTCCTAGAATCATTGCCTCCTCCCCTACCGTATGACTTACTTTTGCTTCCATGGTTCCATTCACTGCTAAGTCCAGTCCCAGATATCTAAAACACTTCACTTCCTCCAATTTTTCTCCATTTAAACTTGTATCCCAATGAACTCGTCCCTCATCCCTGTTGAACCTAATAACCTTCCTCTTATTCACATTTACTCTCAACTTTCCCCTATAACACACTTTCCCAAACTCACTCACCAACTGCTACAGTTTCTCATTTGAATCAGCCGCCAGTGCTGTATCATTGGCAAACAACAACTGACTTACCTCTCAGTCCCTCTCATCCCCAACAGACTACATACTTGCCCCTCTCTCCAAAGCTCTTGCATTTACCTCCCTAACCATCCCATCCATAAACTAATCAAACAACCATGAAGGTGAAATTGCAGTTCGGTAGGATTTCATATGACTTTAGTTAACATGTAATTTTTCTGTACATGCGGCTCAACATGTTTCACAGTGACAGTCTACCTCATCAGATGCCAACTATTCATAAAGTTTTTTCTCAACATCAACACAAAAATTCTCTCTCCTCTGTCATGTCCCCTACACTTTTTCTTCTTTTTTCAACAATTTACTCTCCTCCACAAATGATAAAATGCACTCATATGCTGATGACTCAACACTGTATTCATCCACATCCTTCAGTTCTGCTCTCTCTGTTCTCACTCAGTCTGCATCTTGTCTTGACACAGCTTCCTCAATAAACTTAAACTTGGGCAGGATAACTCAGTGCAACAGACAAAATATTGTTAAGTTTAATGCCTACAAGACCCAATTTCTATCCATCTCTCTGTCGAAAACTCCTCACAGCTCTTGTCTCTCCTTTAACGGTTCTGTAATTCCATCTTTTGACTCCATGAACATACTTGATACTTCTGTAACATCCACTATTATGGGAAACCTCACATTACAGAAATAGCTCAGTCTGCCTCTAAGAAACTGGGTGTACTGTTTAAATGTCAAAACTACTTCTCTTATGATCAGTTGCTCCATTTATAAAAGTGATTAATTCATCCTTTTATGAAGTACTACTCTCATATTGGGGTAGTTCTATCTCTGTATGCTTTCTTGACAGAGTTGAATCAAAAGCAATTCAACTTATTAACTCTCCCAGTCTAACTTCCAGATTTAACCCCTGCGTCCTGTGCTGCAATGTTGGGTTTCTTTCCCTCTTGTGTAGGTATTTATTTGGTTTTTACTCCCAAGAGCTGGCTGCTTGTGTGCCCCCACCACTAGCTAGACCACACAATACTTGGCCAGCTGCTGCCTCACATGATTATTGTGTGGTCATCAACATCTCAAGGGTGGGTTGTTTTGATAACTGCTTCTTTCCCTACATGTCGAAGCCGTGGAACTCTCTACTTTTCATGTCTCTCCCAATAAGTATGACCTGGCACATTTCAAATGACAGGTGTTTCACTTCCCGCCTGAATTTGTAAATACTTTTCCTTGTCTTTTCTTTTTTCTATTTCATAATTCTTTTGATATTTCAGTTAAGGTCCAGCCTTGATGTGGACTCTTGTCTCTGATTGGAACCTTCAAAATGAGAAAAATAGAAATACTGATGGTGGAGGGATTGAAGCCCTCATGTTCTCCATTCTCAGTGATTTAGAGCAAATTATCTCCCACCCTACCCAGATTCCTGACTGCTGTGACCACTCTCCTAATATTTTGGATTTGTGTTACACCTTTAGTCCATCCCACTGTAAATACACAGTCTTGCCTCCAATTGGTTCATCTAATTGCACTCTCATAAATGTATCTTTTCTAATGGCACCTCCCCCTCTAGTAGCCTCTTCTAAGCGTAAATACTGGCACCTCAACAAAGTTGACTGAAATACCTTATGTAACTTTTTTCTGGCTTTCCTTGGTTAAATTACCGTCTTTTATGTGGATATGTTTCTGTCTTTGCTAAATACAAAGTAGAGGTTATTCTTGCGAGAATGGAAGCATTTATCCCTCCTCCTGGACGAACTCTTCATCCAGTCCATGGTTCAACCGTTCCTGTTCTGAGGCCACTCAGGCAAGGGATCTGGTAAATTGGGCTTGGAAAAACTCTTTTTCCTATGGCTCCCATTTAGCTTTAACACTGCCTGTACTCCCTGCAAGTATGTTATCCATGAAGCAAAGTGTATCTTTATTCAAAGGAAGTGCAACAACCTCTCTTCATCATCCACTGATAGGTCTTTGTGGTTTTTTTGCTAAGGGATCCTCCAACAACTTCTGTCACTCTATGTTTCCTTCACTTTTCCATTCTGACAGTGCCTTATCTGTCTCTCTTGTAGACAAAGCTACTCTTTTTGGTTCCCATTTCTCCTCTAATTCCACCTTGGATGACTCTCACATTCCATCATCCCTGATGCTCCTCTTACTAATCCTGTGTCTTTTCCTATAATCTCTTCGGAGTGTCCAAAAAGCACTTCATTCTCTGGACACAAGAAAGGCTTATGGTCCTGATGGTATCCATCCCCATGTACTGAAAGAGCGTGCCTCTGAACTTGTACCTGTGCTTGCTCATCTGATCTGTTTCTGCTTAAGAACCAAAAGCTTTCCTTCTTAGAAAAATGCATTGATAATCCCATCTCTAAGAAGAGTGACCGTTCTAACCCCTCTGACTATCGTCATATTGCTTTGACATTACCGTTTCCAAAGTTTTTGAAACCCTCCTCAATTCCCATGTCCTCAGACACCTCGAAGATCACAGTCTTCTCTCAGATCACCAGTATGACTTCCGTAAGGTGAGATCCATAGATGATATTCTTTCCTGTTTTACTAATGTCTGATCATCATCCCTGAAAGATTTTAGGAAGTCATGTTTAGTTGCTCTTGACATATCTAAGGCTTGTGAGAGGAGGTGGCACTGGGGTCTCATTTCTAAAGTCCCATTTAGGCTTTCCTCCCTCACTTTGCTCCTTCATATTTAGCTCCACTCTGGCTGATCTATCTCTGGTTGTGATGGATCAGCCTGCCCCCTTTTCTCCATCAACAGCAGTGTCCCTCAAGGTTCTGTTTTGTCCCCTACACTTTTTCTCCTTTTTTTCAGTGATTTCCCCTCTGCAAATTTTCCAATGCACTCATACACTGATGGCTTAACACTGCATTCATCCATATCCTTCAATTCTGCTCCCTCTACTCTCACTTGATCTGCATCTCATTTTGACACTGCTTCCTCAATAAACTCAGACTTGCACAAGATATCTCAGTGCACTAGACATCTTGTTAAGTTTAATGCCTTCAAGACCCAATTTCTACCCATCTCTTTATCAAAAACTTCTCACAACTCTTGTCTCTCCATTGACAGTTTTGTAATTCCACTTCTTGACTCAGTGAACATAAGTGGTATTACTGTAACATCCACTCTTTCTTTGAAACCTCATATTATGGGAATAAGTAAGTCTGCCTCTAAGAAACTGGGTGTCCTGTTTAGATGTCAAAGCTACTTTCTTCTTAACAAATGTACCGTTTATACAAGGGATTGATTCATCCTTTTATGGAGTACTGCTATCAAATTTAGGGTGGTTCTAGTTCTGTATGCCTACTTGACAGAGTTAAGCAAAAGCTGTTCAACTTATAAGCTGTCCCAAGCTAGGTTCCAAACTTGACCACCTCGTCCTATGCTGCAATATTGGTTCACTTTCCCTCTTCTGTAGGTATTACTTTGGGTTTTGCTCCTGAGAACTGGCTGCTTGTGTGCCCACAGCACTAGCTAGACCACACAGTACTCGGCAAGCTGCTGTGTCACATGATTATTGTATGGCCATCAGTAACTCAAGGGTGGGCAGTTTTGATACCTGCTTTGGAACTCACTCTCTTTCTTGTACCTGACACATTTCAAAAGACAGGCTTTCACCTCCTCCAAAATTTGTAGATGCTTTCCCTTGTCTTTTCTTTTTCCATTTTATAATTCTCTCAATATTTTGGTGAAGGCCCAGCATTGATTTAGACTTTTGTCCATGACTGAAGCCTTTAAAAAAAAAAGTGGGAAAGATGATACATATTACTTTTGGCCATTGTTCACGTAAACTTTCTGCATGTTTCCCCACCCCCACATTTGGACTCATGGCATGCATTTGACTGATACTTTCACAGCTTATTTGTGAAGACTGGCCACTCAAGGATTGGCAGTTATGTCACCTCCTTCTTCCCCCAAACAACCAAGTTGTGGAATTCTTCCTTCTTTTGTCTTTCTCTCTTCATATAACCATTCTTCCATTTAGATACAGATCTACAAACACTTAAGGAGCCCTGATTGATTTCTGCTTTTTTTCTTTCATCCAGATATGGCCTTGATTGGGGCATGTTTAGCCAGTGCCACCTTGGTCACTGATTGATTTGCATGCAAAGGAGAGATTCTTGGATGTGAGTTTGTTGAGAGGGGTAGCTGGTATGATGTCTGATCATTACATGGTTGAAGGGAGGGTGAATTTGTGTTGAGGCTTTAGGAGGAGGAAATGATGTGGTGGGAAAGGGGTGTGAAAGTGAGTGAGCTTGGAAAAGAGGCTTATGAGAAGAGATACCAGGAAAGATTGAAATGAAATGGCAGGTGAAATTGAATGAAGTTAGGGAAGTTGGTGAGGAATGGGAGGTAGAGAAGCATGTATCATGCAGATAGTAGGAGGTGGATAATGAGAAAGGGTGTTGAATGGTGGGATGAAGGTAAGTTGCCTTCAGGGAAGTAGTGCAAGTGATTGGTAGATTACAAGAAAGCAGGAAGAGGCTAAAAGAAAAGTGCAAGGACTGAAAAAAAGAGGGCAAATGAGAGTTGGGGGTGAGCAAATATTAAATTACACAGGGACTAACAAAATGACTTGAAATGTCAAGCTTTGAGTAAAAGAAGTCAGTAAATGGCAACATTTGTGAAGGATGCAAATGGGGAAATGGTATCAGGCAGAAAAGAGGTGATAAGGAGGTGGAGTAAGTATTTTGCAGTGTTGTTTAATATGTTTAATGACAGGGTAGATGCCCTGGACTTAGATACATGCAAAGTGCAAGAGCATCATGAAAAATTGTGTGGTGAAAAGAGAGGTGATGAAAACCTTGTGAGAGATGAAGCGCAGCAAAGCAGCCGGGGTGGATGGAATTGCAGTTGAGATTCATAAGAAAGGGAGAGATGGTGTTGCCAGTTTGTTAGGTTAAGATTTTGAGTGTATGTACAGCTTAGGTTGAAATGCCTAAGGATTGGAAAAATGCCCATATAATTCCATTGTATAAAATCAAGGGGAGGAAAAGTAAATGTTCAACTTACAGGGATATAAGTTTGTTGACTGTGAGAGGATGGTAGCATTCCCAGAGTTTCTGACAAGGAAGAAACAGTGTGGCTCCAAGAGTAGTAGAGAATGTGTGGATCAGGTGTTTGCTTTGAAGAATGTGTGCAGGAAATACTTTGAGAAACTGGAGGACCTGTAATTGGCACTTATGGATCTGGAGATAGTGCAAGATAGGGATAATAGAGACACTTTGTGGAAAGTGTTGCAGATATATGGTGTGGGAGGAAAGCTTTTGGAAGCAGTGAAGAGTTTTTGTCAAGAGAGTAAGGTATGTGTGCCAGTAGGAAAGGAGGAGGGTGAGTGGTTTCAGGTGAATGTGGGTCTGGAGCAGGGATGTATGATGTCACTTTTGCTGTGTTTTGGTTATGAATGTTTTGAAATGTAACTGATTTTGTTAGCTCATTCAGACCTCTGCTAGAGCTTTGTCAGCAGGGTACTTCCTTGTTAGCCTTTGGTAAGGAACCTTTCCCCTAAAGTACCTTCTGTGAAGATCATTTTAATACCATAGAATAAGCATTAGGCATGCAGGTGGTCATCTTTTTCTATTTCAGTTTTTTCTTATACCCTCCTCTTCCATATTGTGCTCTCAGTAGCTTGTGGGACAAGAGACTCAGAAAAGAAAAACAGATAAGTGTTTTGAAGAAACAAAATTGTTACTTTCCAGGCACTGTCCTTTGAGCAAAGTTTTTGTTATTGCCTCCTTCCTCACCTTCCTTTCTCCTTCTCTTTTATGACATTATCTTTGTTAGAGTGATGTCCATGTCTCAGGAATCATGACATGGCCAGCCTGTGCTAATGGATGGGATGACGTCATGGCTGGGTTTGAGTCAGCTGATTAGATGGGCGTTCTTGAATGAGGTAGTGACATGATGATTGTTTGGGTGGTTTGTAAAGGTTGAGGGGCATAGACTTCATTGGAATAGCGAGCTATTAGAGACTGCCAACCCATCAGAGATCAAAGGACATTCCCATTAGCTCATGGAACTCCTACTTGGAAAGGACTAGTTTTTCATTCAAAACTTATTTCTGTACTTATTGAGATTGATTTGTACTATTAAGATTGGCCCATAGTGTCTTTTGATACTTTTGAAGATTGAAAGTAAACATTTCCTGTCATGTTCAAAACAATCTTTTAGGATAGGAATGTGTTGGGTTTTACATTCTCATGCAGAAAAATAATTGAAATTGAATTGTTTATGTAACTTATAGCAAATGTGCTACGTCTTCAAGTTGGCAAAAACTGCCCATTTTTCATGACCTAATGTTATATTTACAGGATTGGTCTGGCAATAGCATGCCGCTTAGGCAAAGATGGAGCCCATGTGGTTGTGAGCAGTAGGAAACAAGCCAATGTTGACTCAGCTGTTGCAAAACTAGAGGAGTTGGGCTGCTCTGCCTTGGGAATTACATGTCATGTTGGTAAAGATCAGGATCGCCAGAACCTCATAACCAAGGTTGAGTCTCAGTAGTATTGATGATTCTCAAGTAGAAAGACTTGTTCAAGCTGTTTCCAATTATGCATAACAGTTTCATCCATTGTATGATTTTGGGATTGTCTTAGAACTATTTAGAGATACAAGTAAATACTACATAACATAGCTTTGCTGAATGTAGTTTCACTATAATATAATGTAGGTGTCAAAAGTGTTACCATTCTTCACTGAACATAGTACGTAACCTTGTTATAGTGTATTTGTCAAGTATGCATCATGTATTTTTGTCAAAATTGATAAGGCATAGTAAAGGTGCATTATTTTTTTCAGCAGGTGTTCTATAGTTCGGAAATTCCTGTGGTTGGAAAAAAGCAACAAATTTGATTAGTTTGTCAAAGTTCCTTTGGTTCAGAAAATTGCCTTTCTCTCATTACCCATCTGCATCTTCAAATAGGTGTGTTGGAGGGCAGTGTGGGTTTGTATAATCATGTGACGTTAGATGAACTTATATTTATTTTGCTTTATCGCTGTCTCCCGCGTTAGCGAGGTAGCGCAAGGAAACAGACGAAAGAATGGCCCAACCCACCCACATACACATGTATATACATACACGTCCACACACGCAAATATACATACCTATACAACTCAATGCATACATATATATACACACAGACATATACATATATACACATGTACATAATTCATACTGTCTGTTTTTATTCATTCCCATCGCCACCTCGCCACACATGGAATAACAACCCCCTCCCCCCTCATGTGAGCGAGGTAGCGCTAGGTAAAGACAACAAAGGCCCCATTCTTTCACACTCAATCTCTAGCTGTCATGTAATAATGCACCGAAACCACAGCTCCCTTTCCACATCCAGGCCCCACAGAACTTTCCATGGTTTACCCCAGACGCTTCACATGCCCTGGTTCAATCCATTGACAGCATGTCGACCCCAATATACCACATCGTTCCAATTCACTCTATTCCTTGCATGCCTTTCACCCTCCTGCATGTTCAGGTCCCGATCACTCAAAATCTTTTTCACTCCATCTTTCCACCTCCAATTTGGTCTCCCACTCTCCACATTCCCTCCACCTCTAACACATATATCCTCTTGGTCAATCTTTCCTCACTCATTCTCTCCATGTGACCAAACCATTTCAAAACACCCTCTTCTGCTCTCTCAACCACACTCTTTTTATTACCACACATCTCTCTTATTCTATTATTACTTAATCGATCAAACCACCTCACACCACATATTATCCTCAAACATCTCATTTCCAGCACATCCACCCTCCTGCGCACAACTCTATCCATAGCCTATGCCTCACAACCATACAACATTGTTGGAACCACTATTCCTTCAAACATACCCATTTTTGCTTTCTGAGATAATGTTCTCAACTTCCACACATTCTTCAAGGCTCCCAGAATTTTTGCCCCCTCCCCCACCCTATGATTCATTTCTGCTTCCATGGTTCCATCTGCTGCCAGATCCACTCCCAGATATCTAAAACACTTCACTTCCTCCAGTTTTTCTCCATTCAAACTTACCTCCCAATTCACTTGACCCTCAACCCTAATGTACCTAATAACCTTGCTCTTATTCACATTTACTCTCCACTTTCTTCTTTCACACACTTTACCAAAGTCAGTCACCAGCTTGTGCAGTTTCTCACATGAATCAGCCACCAGCGCTGTATCATCAGCAAACAACAGACTGCATACTTGCCCCTCTTTCCAAAACTTTTGCATTCACCTCCCTAACAACCCCATCCATAAACAAATTAAACAACCATAGAGACATCACACACCCCTGCCGCAAACCTACATTCACTGAGAACCAATCAATTTCCTCTCTTCCTACACATACACATGCCTTACATTGTGAGAGTAAGTGATGAGAGTAAGTGAGAATGGGAAGGAGATTTGTGTGAGGAAGTACCAGGACGCACTAAGTCTCTAGCTGACATGCAATAATGCCCGAAACCACAGCTCCCCTTCCACATCCAGGCCCCACAGAACTTTCCATGGTTTACCCCAGACGCTTCACATGCCCTGATTCAATCCATTGACAGCACGTCAACCCTGGTATACCACATCGATCCAATTCACCCTCCTGCATGTTCAGGCCCCGATCACTCAAAATCTTTTTCACTCCATCTTTCCACCTCCAATTTGGTCTCCCACTTCTCCTTGTTCCCTCCACCTCCGACACATATATCCTCTTGGTCAATCTTTCCTCACTCATTCTCTCCATGTGCCCAAACCATTTCAAAACACCCTCTTCTGCTCTCTCAACCACTCTCTTTTTATTTCCACACATCTCTCTTACCCTTACATTACTTATTCAATCAAACCACCTCACACCACATATTGTCCTCAAACATCTCATTTCCAGCACATCCACCTTCCTGCGCACTACTCTATCCATAGCCCACGCCTCGCAACCATACAACATTGTTGGAACCACTGTTCCTTCAAACATACCCATTTTTGCTTTCAGAGATAATGTTCTCGACTTCCACACATTCTTCAAGGCTCCCAGGATTTTCGCCCCCTCCCCCGCCCTATGATTCACTTCTGCTTCCATGGTTCCATCCGCTGCCAGATCCACTCCCAGATATCTAAAACACTTTACTTCCTCCAGTTTTTCTCCATTCAAACTTACCTCTCAATTGACTTGACCCTCAACCCTACTGTACCTAATAACCTTGCTCTTATTCACATTTACTCAACTTTCTTTCACACTACCAAACTCATTATGTAGCAGATTTTGTTTTTACTGTGCCCAGGGCTATTATGAAGCTGTTAGCCTTACATATGCCATCAGTTTACCTATATCTTCCACCCATTTACAATACTAGTGTACATACTAGTTGAACCATCGTTTGGACTAGTTTTTTTCTTTACAGTATTGCATTTATTGACCTCTTAGTAGTCTAAATGTTAACTCTCCCTTGCTCATTTGTCATTAAAGCATTCCAAAAGACGTGTATTTTATTTTTTTGAAATGTATAGGAAATTAACAAATATTTTGTTGCATTTGTAATCATATTTGAAAATGGAACAATGCATTCCATACTGTTCAAACAAACACTTAGCTAAAATATACTCAGTATGATAAAGGAAAGAGTTGATATTTAGTATTTCTTCTTCAAACTGGATGTTTGCGTTTGTTTAAGTGTGCTGTGAATTAGATTGCTATAATTCATTCATAAAATCAGTTTGCATTTCTGGACTTTACTGTTTCTCTGAACATTTCATAATCCTTAGAAATATTATCTCCACTCTGAAAAAACAGAAGTACAGCTACTGCTTAGTCCCAATGATTCCAAACTAAATACATTTCTCTGTTCAACTAGTTATTGAGGTCAAGGAGGGAGTCTGTCAATACTCCAGTAATCTACAGAAGTGTCTATGTGCACTTGTTTCATGATATAGTTATCTATTTATATCGTTTTTTCCACATTTCACTGCATTAATGACTGTACTCAGCTGATTCAGATATGTACATTATTTCACCCCTTACCATATTTTCAACTTTGCTAGATGACTTTACTCTCTGTACATGTCATTTTACCTCCACCCACTTTTACAGAGAGGCCTGTAATTGGTCTTAAAGAGACTATGGATGCATATTGGTCAAATTGTAGCTCTCTGCATTTTAAATGATTTATGCAATTTTTTAGGTAACAAAGACAGCCATATGAGTACACATACCAAGTCAATTTATTCAGCTTCACATAGCACTCTTCAAAATAGGTCTCATTCTCATAAAGATATTTTTTTTTGTTAATCCTTGGCGTAAAAGCAACAAAATTTCATAGTAAGGAATGACAGCATTGGTGGGAAATTATTTTTTTTTTATTTTTTTTTTTGCTTTGTCGCTGTCTCCCGTGTTTGCGAGGTAGCGCAAGGAAACAGACGAAAGAAATGGCCCAACCCACCCCCATACACATGTATATACATACGTCCACACACACAAATATACATACCTACACAGCTTTCCATGGTTTACCCCAGACGCTTCACATGCCCTGATTCAATCCACAGACAGCACGTCAACCCCGGTATACCACATCGATCCAATTCACTCTATTCCTTGCCCTCCTTTCACCCTCCTGCATGTTCAGGCCCCGATCACACAAAATCTTTTTCACTCCATCTTTCCACCTCCAATTTGGTCTCCCACTTCTCCTCGTTCCCTCCACCTCCGACACATATATCCTCTTGGTCAATCTTTCCTCACTCATTCTCTCAATGTGCCCAAACCATTTCAAGACACCCTCTTCTGCTCTCTCAACCACGCTCTTTTTATTTCCACACATCTCTCTTACCCTTACGTTACTTACTCGATCAAACCACCTCACACCACTCATTGTCCTCAAACATCTCATTTCCAACACATCCATCCTCCTGCGCACAACTCTATCCATAGCCCACGCCTCGCAACCATACAACATTGTTGGAACCACTATTCCTTCAAACATTCCCATTTTTGCTTTCTGAGATAATGTTCTCGACTTCCACACATTCTTTAAGGCTCCCTGAATTTTCGCCCCCTCCCCCACCCTATGATCCACATCCGCTTCCATGGCTCCATCCGCTGCCAGATCCACTCCCAGATATCTAAAACACTTTACTTCCTCCAGTTTTTCTCCATTCAAACTTACCTCCCAATTGACTTGACCCTCAACCCTACTGTACCTAATAACCTTGCTCTTATTCACATTTACTCTTAACTTTCTTCTTTCACACACTTTTCCAAACTCAGTCACCAGCTTCTGCAGTTTCTCACATGAATCAGCTACCAGCGCTGTATCATCAGCGAACAACAACTGACTCACTTCCCAAGCTCTCTCATCCCCAACAGACTTCATACTTGCCCCTCTTTCCAAAACTCTTGCATTCACCTCCCTAACAACCCCATCCATAAACAAATTAAACAACCATGGAGACATCACACACCCCTGCCGCAAACCTACATTCACTGAGAACCAATCACTTTCCTCTCTTCCTACACGTACACATGCCTTACATCCTCGATAAAAACTTTTCACTGCCTCTAACAACTTGTCTCCCACACCATATATTCTTAATACCTTCCACAGAGCATCTCTATCAACTCTATCATATGCCTTCTCCAGATCCATAAATGCTACATACAAATCCATTTGCTTTTCTAAGTATTTCTCACATACATTCTTCAAAGCAAACACCTGATCCACACATCCTCTGCCACTTCTGAAACCACACTGCTCTTCCCCAATCTGATGCTCTGTACATGCCTTCACCCTCTCAATCAATACCCTCCCATATGATTTACCAGGAATACTCAACAAACTTATACCTCTGTAATTTGAGCACTCACTCTTATCCCCTTTGTCTTTGTACAATGGCACTATGCACACATTCCGCCAATCCTCAGGCACCTCACCATGAGTCATACATACATTAAATAACCTTACCAACCAGTCAATAATACAGTCACCCCCTTTTTTAATAAATTCCACTGCAATACCATCCAAACCTGCTGCCTTGCCGGCTTTCATCTTCTGCAAAGCTTTTACTACCTCTTCTCTGTTTACCAAATCATTTTCCCTAACCCTCTCACTTTGCACACCACCTCGACCAAAACACCCTATATCTGCCACTCTATCATCAAACACATTCAACAAACCTTCAAAATACTCACTCCATCTCCTTCTCACATCACCACTACTTGTTATCACCTCCCCATTTGCGCCCTTCACTGAAGTTCCCATTTGCTCCCTTGTCTTACCCACTTTATGGGAAATTATATGATTGCCAATTATCAAATATTAATAAGATATTGGATATTTCCTTGCTGAATATGCAATTCCAGGGTACACTCTGACTGATAATGATAGGGGAAATAAAGTAAGCAGTAGTATCTTCCTCTTTGTCAAAGCTTTGTGTCAAAGTCTTGTAATGAAAAATGTTGTCATGGGTAAGTTTGGTGATATGAAGGGAGGATTAAGGGAGAGAGCATTACAGGGTAGAAGTGTCATTGGGTCTCTTAATAATAATGAAAGTTAGAGGTGTAAGTATGGAAGTGATGAGAGGATTAATGGACAGCATAGTCCTCCCAAGTCTGCTTCACATGCCCTGGTTTTGTCCACTGACGGCACATTGACCCCAGTATACCACATCATTTCAATTGATTCTATTCCATGTATGCCTTTCACCCTCCTGCATGCTCAGGCCCTGATCACTCAAAATCTTTTTCAATCCATCCTTCCATCTCCAATTTGGTCTCCTTGATCTCCTTATTCCTTCCACTTCTGATATGTATATCCTCTTTGTCAACCTTTCCTCATTCGTTTCCTCATCATTTCAGCATATGTAGCCATCAATAACCCTCCCAATACCCAAGTGGGTAGTACCCTGGTTGGTAGCTGTATACCAACTACTACTTATTCCTTCCTCCAATACTTGTAACTTTTCCTTTCATTTGTATATTATCAGTAGCTTTACTGACACCTAACATCCCAACTGTTTCATCCTTTAGGTCTCCTGTAACCCTTATTCTCATGGTTTCAAAACCATTAGTATCTTTAGTTTCCATTTAGCTGAGCTAATGAAAATAGTATGCTTAGTTTCATTTTCCTCATCTAATTCCTTGACTGACTTAATGCGTATGAATGTTTTAATGGTTGCATTTTCATCCTATGTATATATGTTTTTCATGTACTCATTGATATAACAGTTGATTTGATCATTAAAATTATTTAATGTTTCAGACAGTGGAAATGTTTGGTGGCATTGATATCCTTGTTTCCAACGCTGCAGTGAATCCAACAGTAGGAGGTGTATTGGATGTAAGTCTGTTTTACACATAACTTTTATGACATGACGAATAATTGGTGATTTATTTGTTAGAAATAGATGAAGTAACTTTTATGACATGATGAATAATTGGTGATTTATTTGTTAGAAATAGATGAAGATATAATGAATATCAGTGATAATGAACATGAAAGGAGAATAATCTGGGAAGGAGTTGCAAATGAAAGACAATGTATGTAAAAGTATTGTTGGTAAAATGTTGCTTGGTAGGTTTTTCTGAATGAACTACTCAGCATCTTGCTTGTACAGTATTGATTTGCTTTTGACTTTATAGATTATTTACACCACCTCTGTGGTAAAGTGGCTAGTGTTCCTGACTATGATGCATTCACAGGCCACCCAGGGTCAAGCGCATAGGTCTGAATTCTGGTTGGTCAATAAAATGGGTACATGGATCAGGCTAGAATATATGAAGTCTGTTGGAAATGAGAGGGCCTAGGAAGTGAGTCAGTTGTTCGCTGATGATACAGCTCTAGTGGCTGATTCATGTGAGAAACTGCAGAAGTTGGTGACTGAGTTTAGAAAAGTGTGTGAAAGAAAGTTGAGAGTAAATGTTGATTAGAACAAGGTTATTAGATTCAGTAGGATTGAGGGACAAGTTAATTGGGATGTAAGTTTCATTGGAGAAAAATTGGAGGAAGTGGAGTGCTTTAGATATCTAGGAGTGGACTCAGCAGTGGATAGAACCATGGAATCAAAAGTGAGTCACAGGGTGGGGGAGGGGGCGAAGGTTCTGGGAGTGATGAAGAATGTGTGGAGTGAGTGAATGTTATCTCAAGAGAGCAAAAATGGGTATGATTGAAGGAATAGTCATTCCAACTATGTTATATGATTGCGAGGCATGGGCTATAGATAGAGTTGTACAGAGGAGGGTGGATGTTTTGGAAATTAAATGTTTAAGGACAATATGTGGTGTGAGTGATTTGACCAAGTAAGTAATGAAAGGGCAAGAGAGATGTGTGGAAATAAAAAGAGAGAGCAGAAGAGGATGTGTTGAAATGGTTTGGACATATGGAAAAAATGAGGGAGGAAAAATTGACAAAGAGGATGTATGTGTTAGAGGTAAAGGGAACAAGGAGAAGCAGGAGACCAAATAGGAAGTGGAAGGATGGAGTGAAAAGATTTTGAGCGATCAGTGGTGCCTGAACATAAAGGAGGGTGAGAGATGTGCAAGGAATAGAGTGAATAGGAACAGTGTGTTATACTGGGGTTGACTTGCTGTCAGTGAACTGAACCAGGGCATGTCAAGTGTCTGGGGTAAACTGCAGAAAGGCCTGTGGGGCCTAGATGTTAATAGGGAGCTCTGGTTTCGATGCATTACACATGACTGCTAGAGACTGAGTGTAAACAAAGGTGGTCTTTTTTGTCTGTGTTCATGGCACTACCTCACTGAAGCAGGAAATGGTGGTTAAGAAAAAAATATTCATTTCATTTATTATACTTAATCACTGTTTCCTGCATCAGCGAAGTAGCACCAGGAAACAGACAAAGAATGGCCCATCCACTCATATACACACATATACATGAACGCCCATACACACACATATACATACATATACATATCATGTATACATACATATACATACACCTCCAAAGACATATACATATATTCACATGTACATATTCATACTTACTTGCCTTCTTCCATTCCTGGTGCAATCCCGCCCCACAGAAAACAGCATTGCTATCCCTCCACTTCAGCGAGGTAACGCCAGGAAGACAGACAAAAATGGCCACATTCGTTCACACTCAGTCTCTAGCTGTCATGTGTAATGCACTGAAACAGCTCCCTACCTGCATCCAGGCCCCACAGACTTTTCCATGGTTTACCCCAGACGTTTCACATGCTCTTGTTCAGTCCATTGACAGCACGTCCATCCCAGTATACCACATCGTTCCAATTCACTCTATTCCTTCCACGCTTCTCACCCTTCAGTATGTTCAGGCCCCGATCACTCAAAATCTTTTTCACTCCTTCCTTCCACCTCCAATTTGGTCTCCCACTTCTTGTTCCCTCCACCTCTGACACATATATCCTATTCTTTCCTCACTCATTCTCTCCATATGCCTAGACCATTTCAACACACCCTCTTCTGCTCTCTCAACCACACGCTTTTTATTTCCACATATCTTTCTTACCCTTTCCTTACTCGATCAAACCACCTCACACCACATATTGTCCTCAGATATTTAATTTCCAACATATCCACCCTCCTCCGTACAACCCTATCTATGGCCCATGATTTGCACCATTTAGCATTGTTGGAACTACTATTCCTTCAAACATACCCATTTTTGCTTCTCGAGATAAAGTTTTCTCCTTCCACACATTCTTCATCACTCCCAGAACCTTCGCCCCCTTCTCCACCCTGTGACTCTTCCACTTCCTTGGTTCCATCCACTGCTTAGTCCACTCCCAGATATTTAAAACACTCCATTTCCTCCAATTTTTCTCTACCCAGATTTACATCTCAATTAACTCATCCCTCAGCCCTACTGAACCAAATTACCTTGTTCTTATTCACATTTACTCTAAACTTTCCCCTTTCACACACTTTTCCAAACTCAGCCACCAACCTCTCTAGTTTCTCACACGAATCAGCCACTAGAGTTGTATCATCAACAAACAACAACTGCCTCACTTCCCAGGCACTATCACCAACAGACTGCATACTCACCCCTCTCTCCAAAACTCGTACATTTACTTCCCTAGACACCCCATCCATAAACAAATTAAACAACCTTAGGGATATCACACACCCCTGCTCCAAACCAACATATACCCACTCATTATTATTATTTTCTATAATACTTTTGTCGCTGTCTCCTGCATTAGCGAGGTACTGCAAGGAAACAGATGAAAGAATGGCCCAACCTACCCACATACACATGTATATATACATACACGTCCACACAGGCACATATATGTACCTATACATTTCAACATCCTCAGATTGGGGTGTCTAAATGTGTGTAGATGTAGCCAAGATGAGAAAAAAGGAGAGATAGGTAGTATATTTGAGGAAAGGAACCTGGATGTTTTGGCTCTGACTGAAACGAAGCTCGAGGGTAAAGGGGAAGAGTGGTTTGGGAATGTCTTGGGAGTAAAGTCAGGGGTTAGTGAGAGGACAAGAGCAAGGGAAGGAGTAGCACTACTCCTGAAACAGGAGTGGTGGGAGTATATGATAGAGTGTAAGAAAGTAAACTCTAGATTGATATGGGTAAAAGTGAAAGTTGATGGAGAGAGATGGGTCATTATTGGTGCATATGCACCTGGGCATGAGAAGAAAGATCATGAGAGGCAAGTGTTTTGGGAGCAGCTGAGTGAGGGTGTTAGTAGTTTTGATGCACGGGACGGGGTTATAGTGATGGATGATTTGAATGCAAAGGTGAGTAATGTGGCAGTTGAGGGAATAATTGGTGTACATGGGGTGTTCAGTGTTGTAAATGGAAATGGTGAAGAGCTTGTAGATATATGTGCTGAAAAAGTACTAGTGATCGGGAATACCAGGTTAAAAATCGAGATATACATAAGTATACGTATGTAAGTAGGAGAGATGGCCAGAGAGAGTTATTGGAGTACGTGTTAATTGATAGGCGCGCGAAGAGAGACTTTTGGATATTAATGTGCTGAGAGGTGCAACTAGAGGGATGTCTGATCATTATCTTGTGGAGGCAAAGGTGAATATTTGTAGAGGTTTTCAGAAAAGAAGAGAGAATGTTGGGGTGAAGAGAGTGGTGAGAGCAAGTGAGCTTGGGAAGGAGACGTGTGTGAGGAAGTACCAGGAGAGACTGAGTACAGGATGGAAAAAGGTGAGAACAAAGGAAGTAAGGGGTGTGGGGGAGGAATGGGATGTATTTAGGGAAGCAGTGATGGCATGCACAGAAGGTGCTTGTGGCATGAGAAACGTGGGAGGTGGGTTGATTAGAAAGGGTAGTGAGCGATGGGAAGAAGAAGTAAGATTATTTGTGAAAGAGAAGAGAGAGGCATTAGGACGATTTTTGCAGGGAAATAATGCAATTGGCTGGGAGATGTATAAAAGAAAGAGGCAGGAGGTCAAGAGAAAGGTACAAGAGGCAAAAAAGAGGGCAAATGAGAGTTGGAGTGAGAGAGCATCATTAAATTTTAGGGAGAATAAAAAGATGTTTTGGAAGGAGGTAAATAAAGTGCGTGAGACAAGGGAACAAATGGGAACATCAGTGAAGGGGGCTGATGGGGAGGTGATAACAAGTAGTGGTGATGTGAGAGGGAGATGGAGTGAGTATTTTGAAGGTCTGTTGAATGTGTTTGATGATAGAGTGGCAGATTTAGGGTGTTTTGGTTGAGGTGATGTGCAAAGTGAGAGGGTTAGGGAGAATGATTTGGTAAACAGAGAAGAGGTAGTAAAAGATTTGCAGAAGATGAAAGCCGGCAAGGCAGCGGGTTTGGATGGCATTGCAGTAGAATTTATAAAAGAAAAAGGGGGTGATTTTATTGTTGACTGGTTGGTAAGGTTATTTAATGTATATATGACTCATGTTGAGGTGCCTGAGGATTGGTGGAATGCTTGCATGGTGCCACTGTACAAAGGCAAAGGAGATAAAAGTGAATGCTCAAATTACAGAGGTATAAGTTTGTTGAGTATTCCTGGTAAATTATATGCGAGGGTATTGATTGAGAGGGTGAAGGCATGTACAGAGCATCAGATTGGGGAAGAGCTGTGTGGTTTCAGAAATGGTAGAGGATGTGTGGATTAGGTGTTTGCTTTGAAGAATGTATGTGAGAAATACTTAGAAAAACAAATGGATTTGTATGTAGCATTTATTGATCTGGAGAAGGCATATGATAGAGTTGATAGAGATGCTCTGTACAAGGTATTAAGAATATATGGTGTGGGAGGCAAGTTGTTAGAAGCAGTGAAAAGTTTTTATCGAAGATGTAAGGCATGTGTACTTGTAGGAAGAGAGGAAAGTGATTGGTTCTCAGTGAATGTAGGTTTGCGGCAGGGGTGTGTGATGTCTCCATGGTTGTTTAATTTGTTTATGGATGGGGTTGTTAGGGAGGTGAATGCAAGAGTTTTGGAAAGAGGGGCAAGTATGCAGTCAGAAGTGGATGAGAAAGCTTGGGAAGTGAGTCAGTTGTTGTTCGCTGATGATACAGCGCTGGTAGCTGATTCATGTGAGAAACTGCAGAAGCTGGTGACTGAGTTTAGTAAAGTATGTGAAAGAAGAAAGCTGAGAGTAAATGTGAATAAGAGCAAGGTTATTAGGTACAGTAGGGTTGAGGGACAAGTCAATTGTGAGGTAAGTTTGAATGGAGAAAAACTGGAGGAAGTGAAGTGCTTTAGATATCTGGGAGTGGATTTGGCAGCGGATGGAACCATGGAAGCGGAAGTGAATCATAGGGTTGGGGAGGGGGCGAAAGTTCTGGGAGCATTGAAGAATGTGTGGAAGTTGAGAACATTATCTCAGAAAGCAAAAATGGGTATGTTTGAAGGAATAATGGTTCCAACAATGTTATATGGTTATGAGGCGTCGGCTATAGATAGAGTTGTGCAGAGGAGGGTGGATGTGCTGGAATTGAGATGTTTGAGGACAGTATGTGGTGTGAGGTGGTTTGATCAGGCAAGTAATAATAAGGTAAGAGAGGTGTGGGGTAATAAAAAGAGTGTGGTTGAGAGAGCAGGAGAGGGTGTTTTGAAAGTGTTTGGTCGCATGGATAGAATGAGTGAGGAAAGGTTGACCAAGAGGATATATGTGTCTGAGGTGGAGGGAATGAGGAGAAGTGGGAGACCAAATTGGAGGTGGAAAGTTGGAGTGAAAAAGATTTTGAGTGATCAGGTCCTGAACATGCAGGAAGGTGAAAGGCATGCACTGAAACCACAGCTCCCTCTCCACATCCGGGCAACACAAAACTTTCCATTGTTTCACTCTATTCCTTGCATGCCTTTCACCCTCCTATATGTTCAGGCCCCGATTGCTCAAAATCTTTTTCACTCCGTTCTTCCACCTCCAGTTTTGTCCCCTACTTCTTGTTCCCTCTACCTCTGACATATATGTCCTCTTTTTCAATCTTTCCTCACTCATTTTCTCCATGTGACCAAAACATTTTCAATACACACTCTTCTGCTGTCTCAGCCACACTCTTTTTATTACCACGCATCTCTCTTACCCTTTCATTACTTACACTGTCAAACCACCTTACACCACATATTGTCCTCAAACATCTCATTTTAACACATCCACTCACCTTTGCACAACCCTATCTATAGCCCATGCCTCACAACCATATACCATTGTTGGAACCATTATTCCTTCAAACATACCTATTTTTGCTCTCTTAGATGACATTCTTGTCTTCCACACATTCTTCAATGCTCCCAAAACCTTCACCCCCTCCCCCACCCTGTGACTCACTTCTGCTTCCATGGTTCCATCCGCTGCTATATCCATTCCCAGTTATCGAAAACACTTCACTTCCTCCAGTTTTTCTCCATTCAAACATGCCTCTCAATTTACATGTCCCTCAACCCTACTGAACCTAATAACCTTGCTTTTATTCACATTTACTCTCAGCTTTCTTCTTTAACACACTTTACCAAACTCAGTCATCAACTTCTGCAGTTTCTCACCCGAATCAGCCACCAGCGCTGTATCATCAGCGAACAACAACTGACTCACTTCCCAAGCCCTTTCATCCAAAACAGACTGCATATTTGTCCTTCTCCAAAACTCTTGCATTCACCTCCCTAACAACCCCATCCATAAACAAATTAAACAACCATCTAGACATCATGCATCCTTGCTGCAAACTGACATTCACTGGGAACCAATCACTTTCCTCTCTTTCTACTTGTACACATGCCTTACATCCTCATTAAAAAATTTTCACTGCTTCTAGCAACTTAACTCCCACACCATATACTCTTAATACCTTAATACAGAGCATCTCTATCAACTCTATCATGTGCCTTCTACGGGTCCATAAATGTTACATACAAATCTATCTGTTTTTCTAAGTATATCTCACATACATTCTTCAAAGCAAAAACCTGATCCACACATCCTCTACCACTTCTGAAGCCACACTGCTCTTCCCCAATCTGATGCTCTGTACATGCCTTTACCCTCGCAATTAATATCTTCCCATATGATTTCCTAGGAATACTCAACGAACTTATACCTCCGTAATTTGAACACTCACCTTTATCCCCTTTGCCTTTGTACAGTGGCACTATGCGTGCATTCTGCCAATCCTCAGGCTCTTCACCAACCGTACATACATTGAATGTCCTTACCAACCAGTCAATAACACAGTCACCCCCTTTTTTTTATAAATTCCATTGCAATACTGTCCAAACCCACTGCCTTGCCGGCTTTCATCTTCCGCAAACCTTTCACTACCTCCTCTTTGTTTATCTAACCATTCTCCCTGTGCCACTTCAACTAAAACACCCTATATCTGCCAGTCTATCATCGAATACATTCAAGAAACCTTTAAAATACTCACTCCATCTCCTTGTCATTTCACCACTTCTTGTTATTACTACCCCATTAGCCCCCTTCACAGATGCTCCCATTTGTTCTCTTGTCCTATGCACTTTATTTACTTGCTTCCAAAACATTTTTTTATTATCCCTAGAATTTAATGATACTCTCTCACCCCAACTCTCATTTGCCCTCTTTTTCACCTCTTGTTTGACATCCTGCCACTTTCTTTTATAAATCTCCCAGTCATTTGTACTACTTCCTTGCAAAAATCGTCCAAATGCTTCTCTCTTCTCTTTAACTAACAATCTTACTTCTTCATCCCACCACTCACCACCCATTCTAATCTGCCCGCTACCCACCTTTCTCATGCCACAAGCATCTTTTGCGCAAGCCATCACTGCTTCCTCAAATACATCTCATTTCTACCCCACTCCCCTAACATCATTTGCTCTCACCTTTTTCCATTCTGCACTGAATCTTTCCTGGTACTTCCTCACACAAGTCTCCTTTCCAAGCTCACTTACTCTCACCACTCTCTTCACCCCAACATTGTCTTCTTTTCTGAAAACCTCTACAAACCTTCACCTTCGCCTCCACAAGAAAATGATCAGACATCCCTCCAGTTGCCCCTCACAGGACATTAACATCCAAAAGTCTCTCTTTCACATGCCTATCAATTAACATGTAGTCCGATAACGCTCTCTGGCTATTTCTTCTACTCACTCACGTATTCTTATGTACATCTCTCTTTTTAAACCAGATATTCCCAATCACCAGTCCTTTTTCAGCACACAAATCTACAAGCTCTTCACCATTTCCATTTGCAACACTGAACACCCTATGTTCACCAGTTATATCCTCAACTGCCACATTACTCACCTTTGCATTCAAATCACCCATCACTATAACCTGGTCTCATGTATCAAAGTTGCTAACACACTCACTCAGCTGCTCCCAAAACACTTGCCTCTCATGATTTTTTTTTTCATGACCAGGTGCATAGGCATTAATAATTACCCATCTCTCTCCATCCACTTTCAGTGGTTGAAAAGATGAAATCAGTTGAAAAGATGGAATCATATAGTAAAGAATCATATAATTAAGCTAGTTGATAAGAAAAACGAGATACTCTTGATAGAAATTAAGTAGGCTAAAAGAATGCTGTACAGGTATATGAATTTTACATGCCATGTTGACATGCATCCACTTTACGTCCATTTCAAGTTCTGACTGGTCAGTCAGAATGGAACTTGGATGTGTGTTGGGGAGGGGGCATATGCAAATACAAATACTTATATTATTATTATACTTTGTCGCTGTCTCCCGCGTTTGCGAGGTAGCGCAAGGAAACAGACGAAAGAAATGGCCCAACCCCCCCCCCATACACGTGTATATACATACGTCCACACACGCAAATATACATACCTACACAGCTTTCCATGGTTTACCCCAGACGCTTCACATGCCTTGCTTCAATCCACTGACAGCACGTCAACCCCGGTATACCACATCGCTCCAATTCACTCTATTCCTTGCCCTCCTTTCACCCTCCTGCATGTTCAGGCCCCGATCACACAAAATCTTTTTCACTCCATCTTTCCACCTCCAATTTGGTCTCCCTCTTCTCCTTGTTCCCTCCACCTCCGACACATATATCCTCTTGGTCAATCTTTCCTCACTCATCCTCTCCATGTGCCCAAACCACTTCAAAACACCCTCTTCTGCTCTCTCAACCACGCTCTTTTTATTTCCACACATCTCTCTTACCCTTACGTTACTCACTCGATCAAACCACCTCACACCACACATTGTCCTCAAACATCTCATTTCCAGCACATCCATCCTCCTGCGCACAACTCTATCCATAGCCCACGCCTCGCAACCATACAACATTGTTGGAACCACTATTCCTTCAAACATACCCATTTTTGCTTTCTGAGATAATGTTCTCGACTTCCACACATTCTTCAAGGCCCCCAGGATTTTCGCCCCCTCCCCCACCCTATGATCCACTTCCGCTTCCATGGTTCCATCCGCTGCCAGATCCACTCCCAGATATCTAAAACACTTCACTTCCTCCAGTTTTTCTCCATTCAAACTCACCTCCCAATTGACTTGACCCTCAACCCTACTGTACCTAATAACCTTGCTCTTATTCACATTTACTCTTAACTTTCTTCTTCCACACACTTTTCCAAACTCAGTCACCAGCTTCTGCAGTTTCTCACATGAATCAGCCACCAGTGCTGTATCATCAGCGAACAACAACTGACTCACTTCCCAAGCTCTCTCATCCCCAACAGACTTCATACTTGCCCCTCTTTCCAAAACTCTTGCATTTACCTCCCTAACAACCCCATCCATAAACAAATTAAACAACCATGGAGACATCACACACCCCTGCCGCAAACCTACATTCACTGAGAACCAATCACTTTCCTCTCTTCCTACACGTACACATGCATTACATCCTCGATAAAAACTTTTCACTGCTTCTAACAACTTTCCTCCCACACCATATATTCTTAATACCTTCCACAGAGCATCTCTATCAACTCTATCATATGCCTTCTCCAGATCCATAAATGCTACATACAAATCCATTTGCTTTTCTAAGTATTTCTCACATACATTCTTCAAAGCAAACACCTGATCCACACATCCTCTACCACTTCTGAAACCACACTGCTCTTCCCCAATCTGATGCTCTGTACATGCCTTCACCCTCTCAATCAATACCCTCCCATATAATTTACCAGGAATACTCAACAAACTTATACCTCTGTAATTTGAGCACTCACTCTTATCCCCTTTGCCTTTGTACAATGGCACTATGCACGCATTCCGCCAATCCTCAGGCACCTCACCATGAGTCATACATACATTAAATAACCTTACCAACCAGTCAACAATACAGTCACCCCCTTTTTTAATAAATTCCACTGCAATACCATCCAAACCTGCTGCCTTGCCGGCTTTCATCTTCCGCAAAGCTTTCACTACCTCTTCTCTGTTTACCAAATCATTTTCCCTAACCCTCTCACTTTGCACACCACCTCGACCAAAACACCCTATATCTGCCACTCTATCATCAAACACATTCAACAAACCTTCAAAATACTCACTCCATCTCCTTCTCACATCACCACTACTTGTTATCACCTCCCCATTTGCGCCCTTCACTGAAGTTCCCATTTGCTCCCTTGTCTTATGCACTTTATTTACCTCCTTCCAGAACATCTTTTTATTCTCCCTAAAATTTAATGATACTCTCTCACCCCAACTCTCATTTGCCCTTTTTTTCACCTCTTGCACCTTTCTCTTGACCTCCTGTCTCTTTCTTTTATACATCTCCCACTCAATTGCATTTTTTCCCTGCAAAAATCGTCCAAATGCCTCTCTCTTCTCTTTCACTAATACTCTTACTTCTTCTTCCCACCACTAACTACCCTTTCTAATCAACCCACCTCCCACTCTTCTCATGCCTCAAGCATCTTTTGCGCAATCCATCACTGATTCCCTAAATACATCCCATTCCTCCCCCACTCCCCTTACTTCCATTGTTCTCACCTTTTTCCATTCTGTACTCAGTCTCTCCTGGTACTTCCTCACACAGGTCTCCTTCTCAAGCTCACTTACTCTCACCACCCTCTTCACCCCAACATTCACTCTTCTTTTCTGAAAACCCATACAAATCTTCACCTTAGCCTCCACAAGATAATGATCAGACATCCCTCCAGTTGCACCTCTCAGCACATTAACATCCAAAAGTCTCTCTTTCGCACGCCTGTCAATTAACACGTAATCCAATAACGCTCTCTGGCCATCTCTCCTACTTACATACGTATACTTATGTATATCTCGCTTTTTAAACCAGGTATTCCCAATCATCAGTCCTTTTTCAGCACATAAATCTACAAGCTCTTCACCATTTCCATTTACAACACTGAACACCCCATGTATACCAATTATTCCCTCAACTGCCACATTACTCACCTTTGCATTCAAATCACCCATCACTATGACCCGGTCTCGTACATCAAAACCACTAACACACTCATTCAGCTGCTCCCAAAACACTTGCCTCTCTTGATCTTTCTTCTCATGCCCAGGTGCATATGCACCAATAATCACCCACCTCTCTCCATCAACTTTCAGTTTTACCCATATTAATCGAGAATTTACTTTCTTACACTCTATCACATACTCCCACAACTCCTGTTTCAGGAGTATTGCTACTCCTTCCCTTGCTCTTGTCCTCTCACTAACCCCTGACTTTACTCCCCAGACATTCCCAAACCACTCTTCCCCTTTACCCTTGAGCTTCGTTTCACTCAGAGCCAAAACATCCAGGTTCCTTTCCTCAAACATACTACCCATCTCTCCTTTTTTCACATCTTGGTTACATCCACAAATTATTATACATATATATATGTACATACATACATATACACATACATATATGCATATTTCCATATTCATACTTGCACCTTCATCCATTCCTGGCACCTCCCCATCCTACAGGAAACAGCATCACCAACCCCTGCATCATCAAGGTAGTGCCAGGAAACAGACAAAGAAAGGCCACATCTATATATGAGTTCTCGTGTGTAATGCACTGAAACCACAATTCCGTATCCACATACAAGCTCCAAAGACTTTCCCATGGTCTCTCCTGGACATTTCACATGCCCTGGTTCAGTCCATTGATGGCACAGTGACCCCAGTATACCGCATTGTTCCAGTTCATTCTATTTCATGCACACCCCTCACCCTCCTGTATGTTCAGGCTCCAATTGCTCAAAATCTTTTTCACCCCATCCTTCCATCTCCAATTTGGTCTCCTGTATCTTCTTGTTCCTTAACTTTTGTCACATGTATCCTCTTCATCACCCTTTCCTCACTCAAACCATTTCAACACACCCACTTCTACTGTCTCATCCATGTTCTTTTTATTACCACACATCGCTCGTAACATTTCATTAATTACTAGATCATACCACCTCACTCCACATAATGTATTCGTGCATTTTATTTTCACCCTCCTCCATATAATACAATCTATAGCCCATGCCTCACAACCATATAATATTGTTGGAGCTACTATTCCTTCAAACATACCCATTTTTTGCTGTCCAAGATAACATTCTTTCTACACATTCTTCACCGCTCCCAGAACTTTCACCCCCTCCGCCACCCTATGACTCATTTCCATACTTCCATGGTTCCATTTTCTGCCAAACCCTTTATCCCAGATATCTAAAACACTTCACTTCCTCCATCTTTTTCATGAGTTATTTATTTATTTATTTATTTTTCTTTGTCACTGTCTCCCGCGTTTGCGAGGTAGCGCAAGGAAACAGACAAAAGAATGGCCCAACCCGCCCACATACACATGTATATACATACACGTCCACACACGCAGATATACATACCTATACATCTCAATGTACACATATATATACACACACAGACATATACATATATACACATGTACATAATTCATACTGTCTGCCTTTATTTGTTCCCATCGCCACCCCGCCACACATGGAATAACAACCCCCTCCCCCCTCGTGTGTGCGAGGTGGCTCTAGGAAAAGACACCAAAGGCCCCATTCGTTCACACTCAGTCTCTAGCGGTCATGTAATAATGCACCGAAACCACAGCTCCCTTTCCACATCCAGGCCCCACACAACTTTCCATGGTTTACCCCAGACGCTTCACATGCCCTGGTTCAATCCATTGACAGCACGTCGACCCCGGTATACCACATCTTTCCAATTCACTCTATTCCTTGCATGCCTTTCACCCTCCTGCATGTTCAGGCCCCGATCACTCAAAATCTTTTTCACTCCATCCTTCCACCTAAAATTTGGTCTCCCACTTCTCCTCGTTCCCTCCACCTCTTACACATATATCCTCTTTGTCAATCTTTCCTCACTCATTCTCTCCATGTGACCAAACCATTTCAAAACACCCTCTTGTGCTCTCTCAACCACACTCTTTTTATTTCCACACATCTCTCTTACCCTTACATTACTTACTCGATCAAACCATCTCACTCCACATATTGTCCTCAGACATCTCATTTCCAGCACATCCACCCTCCTCTGCACAACTCTATCCATAGCCCATGCCTTGCAACCATACAACATTGTTGGAACCACTATTCCTTCAAACATACCCATTTTTGCTTTCCGAGATAATGTTCTCGACTTCCACACATTCTTCAAGGCTCCCAGAATTTTTGCCCCCTCCCCCACCCTATGATTCACTTCCACTTCCATGGTTCCATCCACTGCCAGATCCACTCCCAGATATCTAAAACACTTTACTTCCTCCAGTTTTTCTCCATTCAAACTTACCTCTCAATTGACTTGACCCTCAACCCTACTGTACCTAATAACCTTGCTCTTATTCACATTTACTCTTAAATTTCTTCTCTCACACCCTTTACCAAACTCAGTCACCAGCTTCTGCAGTTTCTTACATGAATCAGCCACCAGCGCTGTATCATCAGCGAACAACAACTGACTCACTTCCCAAGGTCTCTCATCCACAACAGACTTCATACTTGCCCCTCTTTCCAAAACTCTTGCATTCACCTCCCTAACAATCCCATCCATAAACAAATTAAACAACCATGGAGACATCACACACCCCTGCCGCAAACCTACATTCACTGAGAGCCAATCACTTTCCTCTCTTCCTACACGCACACATGCCTTACATCCTCGTTAAAAACTTTTCACTGCTTCTAACAACTTGCCTCCCACACCATATATTCTTAAAACCTTCCACAGAGCATCTCTATCAACTCTATCATATACCTTCTCCAGATCCATAAATGCTACATACAAATCCATTTGTTTTTCTAAGTATTTCTCACATACATTCTTCAAAGCAAACACCTGATCTACACATCCTCTACCACTTCTAAAACCACACTGCTCTTCCCCAATCTGATGCTCTGTACATGCCTTCACCCTCTCAATCAATACCCTCCCATATAATTTACCAGGAATACTCAACAAACTTATACCTCTGTAATTTGAGCACTCACTCTTATCCCCTTTGCCTTTGTACAATGGCACTATGCAAGCATTCCGCCAATCCTCAGGCACCTCACCATGAGTCATACATACATTAAATAACCTTACCAACCAGTCAACAATGCAGTCACCCCCTTTTTTAATAAATTCCACTGCAATACCATCCAAACCTGCTGCCTTGCCGGCTTTCATCTTCCGTAAAGCTTTTACTACCTCTTGTCTATTTACCAAATCATTTTCCCTAACTCTCTCACTTTGCACACCACCTCGACCAAAACACCCTACATCTGCCACTCTATCATCAAACACATTCAACAAACCTTCAAAATACTCACTCCATCTCCTTCTCACCTCACCACTACTTGTTATCACCTCCCCATTAGCCCCCTTCACTGAAGTTCCTATTTGCTCCCTTGTCTTACGCACTTTATTTACCTCCTTCCAAAATATCTTTTTATTCTCCCTGAAATTTAATGATACTCTCTCACCCCAACTCTCATTTGCCCTCCTTTTTCACCTCTTGCACCTTTCTCTTTCTTTTATACCTCTCCCACTCATTTGCATTTTTTCCCTGCAAAAATCGTTCAAATGCCTCTCTCTTCTCTTTCACTAATAATCTTACTTCTTCATCCCACCACTCACTACCTTTTCTAATCAACCCACCTCCCACGCTTCTCATGCCTCAAGCATCTTTTGCGCAAGCCATCACTGCTTCCCTAAATACATCCCATTCCTCCCCCACTCCCCTTACCTCCTTTGTTCTCACCTTTTTCCATTCTGTACTCAGTCTCTCCTGGTACTTCCTCACACAAGTCACCTTCCCAAGCTCACTTACTCTCACCACTCTCTTCACCCCAACGTTCTCTCTTCTTTTCTGAAAACCCCCACAAATCTTCACCTTCGCCTTCACAAGATAATGATCAGACATCCCTCCAGTTGCACCTCTCAGCACATTAACATCCAAAAGTTTCTCTTTCATGCGTCTATCAATTAACACGTAATCCAATAACGCTCTCTGGCCATCTCTCCTACTTACATATGTATACCTATGTATATCTCGCTTTTTAAACCAGGTATTCCCAATCACCAGTCCTTTTTCAGCACATAAATCTACAAGCTCTTCACCATTTCCATTTACAACACTGAACGCTCCATGTATACCAATTATTCCCTCAACTGCCACATTACTCACCTTTGCATTCAAATCACCCATCACTATAACCCGGTCTTGTGCATCAAAACCACTAACACACTCATTCAGCTGCTCCCAAAACACTTGCCTCTCATGATCTCTTCTTCTCATGCCCAGGTGCATATGCACCAATAATCACCCATCTCTCTCCTTCAACTTTCACTTTTACCCATATCAATGTAGAATTTACTTTCTTACACTCTATCACATACTCCCACAACTCCTGATTCAGGAGTAGTGCTACTCCTTCCCTTGCTCTTGTCCTCTCACTAACTCCTGACTTTACTCCTAAGACATTCCCAAACCACTCTTCCCCTTTACCCTTGAGCTTCGTTTCACTCAGAGCCAAAACACCCAGGTTCCTTTCCTCAAACATACTACCTATCTCTCCTTTTTTCACATCTTGGTTACATCCACACACATTTAGACACCCCAATCTGAGCCTTCGAGGAGGATGAGCAGTCCTCGCGTGACTCCTTCTTCTGTTTCCCCTTTTAGAAAGTTAAAATACAAGGAGGGGAGGGTTTCTGGCCCCCCTGCTCCCATCCCCTTTAGTCGCCTTCTACAACACGTGAGGAATGCATGGGAAGTATTCTTTCTCCCCTATCCCCAGAGTTATATCAGTAATTTTCTGTGGTGGTGTGAGATTTTTTTTTTTTTTACAAGATGGATAGAAGTAATAGGTAGCATTTAAAAAAAGACTTCATTCACTGCTTTCCAGCATATTCACCTCCTCTTCATCCCTATTTGGCTTTGGACCTTCTATATCTTTATTCATTCAGTCATTTCACAGTCTGAATCACCATTTTGAAACATGGAATATTCTTTGAATTCACCTTCTGTTAATGGCTTTGGCATACCTTTAAAGTCCTTGTTTCGTTATTTCTTTATTAATTGATAATTCATTGGTATCATTCTTCCAGATTTCTAGATCAGTAATTTTTTATTTTCCTCTCATCATGCTAGAGTAAGAGCTTGTCATGTTATTATTTTAGCTAATTTCATCATGTCATTCAAACTTGTTTCATACAAGGACTTTTCATATTTCAAACTTCAGCCGAGTACTTTTTACAGACTTATGGAATGGCAGCTTTTTCATTTCATAAGACTTAGATACATGTATCATTGCAATTTTGTATAGGATGGTTATACGTGAGATGAGTTATAGTATTCCTTTTCTAAAACCTATTAACACAAATTTCTGTATATTTAAGTGCCCGGACTCCATATGGGATAAGATTTTTGAAGTGAATGTGAAGAGTGCCCTCCAGCTCTCACAGTTGGTTGTGCCTCACATGCAGCAGCGAAAGGAAGGAGCTATTGTATATGTATCATCAATTGCAGGATTTCAACCAATAGATGTAAGTATTTTTATGTCAGCTTTTGAAAATTAACTCGGAGAATCATAAATGATAAGTTTCTCTATATCACATCCTCTATTTTGTTTTGTGTTATTAATCATTATATCTAATGCAGAACACCTTTTGCTCTCTGTGATCTCACCTCATATCTGTAGATACCTCCATCACACTGCCTCATACCCTGCATTTCTTTCCTTCCATCCTTGGGTGTGGGTCAAATTCAGACACTTCTCATAATCACCCACATTTTAAACCTTTAGGAGATGTTATCCTGGGTATCATCCTCCAAAATCTAATGCATGCCAATGACATGAATCCCAGCACTAAGACTGCTCACATGCATGTGCTTATGCCAAAACTCATTGCCAGAAAACAATATTTAACCAAATGCAAAAGTTACCACCAGTGGATTCATTTCCATTGCTCATTGCTCCCCTTTATAAAAGACTGCTCAGTACTATGGGCATACAAAAGTCAACTGAACACCACCTCAAGCGATCTATTTTTTTTTTTTTTTTTTTTACTCATAATTGCTGTTTCCCATGTTAGCAAGTTAGTGCCAAGAACAGATGAAAACAGGCCACATTTTTTGCTCACATCCATTCTCTAGCTGTCTTGCATAATGCACTGAGACCATAGCTTCTTATCCACAAATAGGCTCCACAGACCCCTTCATGGCTTACCTTGGTCATTTCACATACCCTGGCTCAGTCTGTTGACAGCAAATTGACCCCTGTATTCCACATCATTTCAGTTCACTCTGTCCCATGTATGCCTTTCACCCTACTGCATAGTTAGGCCCCAATCACTCAGAATCATCTTCACTTTATCCTTCTGTCTCCAGTTTGGTCCATCCCTTCTTCGTGTTCCTTCCACTTGTGGCACATATATCCTCTTTGTTAACCTGTCTTCACTCGTTATTCAATATGTCCACACCATTTCAGCACACCCTCTTCAGCTCTTAACTATGCTCTTTTTTATTTAATATGTCCAAACCATTTCAGCACACCCTCTTCAGCTCTTAACCACACTCTTTTTAGTACCGCTCTTCTCTCTTACCCTTTTATTACGTAATCAAAGCACCTCACCTCACATATTGTTCTCAGGCATTTAATTTCCAACACATCCACACATCCTCATCTAGAGCCCATGCCTTACATCCATGTAACTTTTTTGGGACTATGATAACTTCAAACATACCCGATTTTGCCCTCCAAGACAACATCCTCTCCATCCATACATTCTTCAGTGATCCCAGACCTTTACCACTAGCCCACTCTATGACTCACCTCTGCTTCCATGGTTCCAGTTGCCATCATGTCCACTCCCACATATCTAGAAAACTTCTCTTCCTCCTGTTTTTCTCCATTCAAAAGGCAGGGCAAGCACATGGTACTCACCATAGGAAATCTAGGTATGAAGAATGAGCTGTGTGAAGTGTTGTCAAGTGTTGTGTGTGACGGAGTGAGATTTCATATGTTTGTAGACAGAATGCCAGCGGTCCACGTGTAGGTGAGGCAGAAAGAAAAGACAAATTTCTGGGTCAGAGGAGTGCAATTTGACAACCAATGAAGTGCTGGCATTTTATGCAGCTGTCACTGACCCTCCTGATACCCAGGATACGGGCAAAATAGATTGAGCTTAAACTCCTACTTGAGTTTAGTCTCCAACACTCCAATGACAAGGTTTCTGTCTTACTGTACCCCATGTTATGTTCTTTCCCCTGACCTGAACCTATCACTCTCATTTCTTGCTTTTAGCTGGCTTTCTTTAGCTCTCCCTTTCCTCTTATGCTTTACACTTGCCATGCACTCCTTTGAATCCCTCCCTTCTGGCAACTTTGTATGGCTGTTTAAGCACCTCTTGCCAAAACAATTCCATGCTAAATGTTGTTTTTAGTGGCCTTTTCTTAGTATGTTGCCAGTATGATCCCACTCTCTTGACTTCTACTTCATTATAAATGTCCATTTCATTGCAGTAAGTATCCTTCTGGCTTGGTCCCAATCCTTTGCTTTTCCTCCTTCCTTATTTGGAAGATGTACTTCTCCCATGTTAAATAGTAATCAAACTTGTGCTTAATACCCTAACCCTGCACAGCTTTCCTGATTTTTATGGTGGGCATCCCCTTACGTCATGCTAATTACCACCAATAGGGATAGGGAGAAAGAATAATTCCCACGCATTCCCCGCGTGTCGTAGAAGGCGACTAAAAGGGAAGGGAGTGGGGGGCTAGAAACCCTCCCTTCCTTGTATTTTAAATTTCTAAAAGAGAAAACAGAAGAAGGAGTCATGCAGGAGTGTTCATCCTCCTCGAAGGCTCAGATTGGGGTGTCTAAATGTGTGTGGATGTAACTAAGGAGAGATAAAAAGGAGAGATAAGTAGTATGTTTGAGGTAAGAAACCTGGATGTTTTGGCTCTGAGTGAAATGAAGCTCAAGGGTAAAGGGGATGAGTGGTTTGGGAATGTCTCAGGAGTAAAGTCAGGTGTTAGTGAGAGGACAAGAGCAAAGGAAGGAGTAGCACTACTCCTGAAGCAGGAGTTTTGGGACTATGTGATAGAGTGTAAAAAAGTAAACTCTAGACTGATATGGGTAAAGCTGAAAGTGGATGGAGAGAGATGAGTGATTATTGGTGCCTATGTACCCGGTCATGAGAAGAAAGATCATGAGAGGCAAGTGTTTTGGGAGCACCTGAGTGAGTGTGTTAGCAGCTTTGATGCATGCGACCGGGTTATGGTGATGGATGATTTGAATGGGACTATGTGATAGAGTGTAAGAAGTAAACTCTAGATTGATATGGGTAAAGCTGAAAGTGGATGAAGAGAGATGGGTGATTATTGGTGCCTATGCACCTGGTCATGAGAAGAAAGATCATGAGAGGCAAGTGTTTTGGGAGCAGCTGAGTGAGTGTGTTTGCAGCTTTGATGCACGCGACCGGGTTATAGTGATGGATGATTTGAATGGTGCCTATGCACCTGGTCATGGGAAGAAAGATCATTAGAAGCAAGTGTTTTGGAAGCAGCTTAGTGAGTGTGTAAGCAGCTTTGATGCATGAGACCGGGTTATAGTGATGGGTGATTTGAATGCAAGGGTGAGTAATGTGTACATGAGGTGTTCAGTGTTGTAAATGGAAGTGGTGAAGAGCTTGTAGATTTGTGTGCTGAAAAAGGACTGTTTATTGGGAATACCTTGTTTAAAAAGAGAGATATACATAAGTATATCTCGTGTTTTTCGACACTGGTCCCTAGGAACAAGACACCCTACAGCTCCTGGACTAGGCCAGCAAAGGAGCGGACCTAATTGTCATCGAACATGTTTGGGCAGAAATGGTGTACACCAGGCCACCATTGATTACTGAACCACGTCCACACCCTTCGGGGGAATTCTTCAGACTGGACGGTGTTTTAAATAGTACCGATAAATTGAACTAATATATCTAATATATCCCCGACAAATATCTGCAAGTAAGAATTATCCCTGGGGATAGGGGTGAAAGAATACTTCCCACGTATTCCTCGCGTGTCGTAGAAAGCGACTAGAGGGGACGGGAGCGGGGGGCCGGAAATCCTCCCCTCCTTGTATTAACTTTCTAAAATGGGAAACAGAAGAAGGAGTCACGCGGGGAGTGATCATCCTCCTCGAAGGCTCAGAGTGGGGTGCCTAAATGTGTGTGGATGTAACCAAGATGTGAAAAAAGGAGAGATAGGTAGTATGTTTGAGGAAAGGAACCTGGATGTTTTGGCTCTGAGTGAAACGAAGCTCAAGGGTAAAGGGGAAGAGTGGTTTGGAAATGTCTGGGGAGTGAAGTCAGGGGTTAGTGAGAGGACAAGAGCAAGGGAAGGAGTAGCAATACTCCTGAAACAGGAGTTGTGGGAGTATGTGATAGAATGTAAGAAAGTAAATTCTCGATTAATATGGGTAAAATTGAAAGTTGATGGAGAGAGGTGGGTGATTATTGGTGCATATGCACCTGGGCATGAGAAGAAAGATCATGAGAGGCAAGTGTTTTGGGAGCAGCTAAATGAGTGTGTTAGCGGTTTTGATGCACGAGACCGGGTTATAGTGATGGGTGATTTGAATGCAAAGGTGAGTAATGTGGCAGTTGAGGGAATAATTGGTATGCATGGGGTGTTCAGTGTTGTAAATGGAAATGGTGAAGAGCTTGTAGATTTATGTGCTGAAAAAGGACTGATGATTGGGAATACCTGGTTTAAAAAGCGAGATATTCATAAGTATACTTATGTAAGTAGGAGAGATGGCCAGAGAGCGTTATTGGATTACGTGTTAATTGACAGGCGTGCGAAAGAGAGACTTTTGGATGTTAATGTGCTGAGAGGTGCAACTGGAGGGATGTCTGATCATTATCTTGTGGAGGCTAAGGTGAAGATTAGTATGGGTTTTCAGAAAAGAGGAGTGAATGTTGGGGTGAAGAAGGTGGTGAGAGTAAGTGAGCTTGGGAAGGAGACCTGTGTGGGGAAGTACCAGGAGAGACTGTGTACAGAATGGAAAAAGGTGAGAACAATGGAAGTAAGGGGAGTGGGGGAGGAATGGGATGTATTTAGGGAATCAGTGATGGATTGCGCAAAAGATGCTTGTGGCATGAGAAGAGTGGGAGGTGGGCTGTTTAGAAAGGGTAGTGAGTGGTGGGATGAAGAAGTAAGAGTATTAGTGAAAGAGAAGAGAGAGGCATTTGGACGATTTTTGCAGGGAAAAAATGCAATTGAGTGGGAGAAGTATAAAAGAAAGAGACAGGAGGTCAAGAGAAAGGTGCAAGAGGTGAAAAAAAGGGCAAATGAGAGTTGGGGTGAGAGACTATCAGTAAATTTTAGGGAAAATAAAAAGATGTTCTGGAAGGAGGTAAATAGGGTGCGTAAGACAAGGGAGCAAATGGGAACTTCAGTGAAGGGCGTAAATGGGGAGGTGATAACAAGTAGCGGTGATGTGAGAAGGAGATGGAATGAGTATTTTGAAGGTTTGTTGAATGTGTCTGATGACAGAGTGGCAGATATAGGGTGTTTTGGTCGAGGTGGTGTGCAAAGTGAGAGGGTTAGGGAAAATGATTTGGTAAACAGAGAAGAGGTAGTAAAAGCTTTGCGGAAGATGAAAGCCGGCAAGGCAGCAGGTTTGGATGGTATTGCAGTGGAATTTATTAAGAAAGGGGGTGACTGTATTGTTGACTGGTTGGTAAGGTTATTTAATGTATGTATGACTCATGGTGAGGTGCCTGAGGATTGGCGGAATGCGTGCATAGTGCCATTGTACAAAGGCAAAGGGGATAAGAGTGAGTGCTCAAATTACAGAGGTATAAGTTTGTTGAGTATTCCTGGTAAATTATATGGGAGGGTATTGATTGAGAGGGTGAAGGCATGTACAGAGCATCAGATTGGGGAAGAGCAGTGCGGTTTCAGAAGTGGTAGAGGATGTGTGGATCAGGTGTTTGCTTTGAAGAATGTATGTGAGAAATACTTAGAAAAGCAAATGGATTTGTATGTAGCATTTATGGATCTGGAGAAGGCATATGATAGAGTTGATAGAGATGCTCTGTGGAAGGTATTAAGAATATATGGTGTGGGAGGCAAGTTGTTAGAAGCAGTGAAAAGTTTTTATCGAGGATGTAAGGCATGTGTACGTGTAGGAAGAGAGGAAAGTGATTGGTTCTCAGTGAATGTAGGTTTGCGGCAGGGGTGTGTGATGTCTCCATGGTTGTTTAATTTGTTTATGGATGGGGTTGTAAGGGAGGTAAATGCAAGAGTCCTGGAAAGAGGGGCAAGTATGAAGTCTGTTGGGGATGAGAGAGCTTGGGAAGTGAGTCAGTTGTTGTTCGCTGATGATACAGCGCTGGTGGCTGATTCATGTGAGAAACTGCAGAAGCTGGTGACTGAGTTTGGTAAAGTGTGTGGAAGAAGAAAGTTGAGAGTAAATGTGAATAAGAGCAAGGTTATTAGGTACAGTAGGGGTGAGGGTCAAGTCAATTGGGAGGTGAGTTTGAATGGAGAAAAACTGGAGGAAGTGAAGTGTTTTAGATATCTGGGAGTGGATCTGTCAGCGGATGGAACCATGGAAGCGGAAGTGGATCATAGGGTGGGGGAGGGGGCGAAAATTCTGGGAGCCTTGAAAAATGTGTGGAAGTCGAGAACACTATCTCGGAAAGCAAAAATGGGTATGTTTGAGGGAATAGTGGTTCCAACAATGTTGTATGGTTGCGAGGCGTGGGCTATGGATAGAGATGTGCGCAGGAGGATGGATGTGCTGGAAATGAGATGTTTGAGGACAATGTGTGGTGTGAGGTGGTTTGATCGAGTAAGTAACGTAAGGGTAAGAGAGATGTGTGGAAATAAAAAGAGCGTGGTTGAGAGAGCAGAAGAGGGTGTTTTGAAATGGTTTGGGCACATGGAGAGAATGAGTGAGGAGAGATTGACCAAGAGGATATATGTGTCGGAGGTGGAGGGAACAAGGAGAAGAGGGAGACCAAATTGGAGGTGGAAAGATGGAGTGAAAAAGATTTTGTGTGATCGGGGCCTGAACATGCAGGAGGGTGAAAGGAGGGCAAGAAATAGAGTGAATTGGAGTCATGTGGTATACAGGGGTTGACGTGCTGTCAGTGGATTGAAGCAAGGCATGTGAAGCGTCTGGGGTAAACCATGGAAAGCTGTGTAGGTATGTATATTTGCGTGTGTGGACGTGTGTATGTACATGTGTATGGGGGGGGGGGGTTGGGCCATTTCTTTCGTCTGTTTCCTTGCGCTACCTCGCAAACGCGGGAGACGGCGACAAAGTATAAAAAAAAAAAAAAAAAAAAAATACATAAGTATACATATTTAAGTAGGAGAGATAGCCAGAGAGTGTTATTGGATTATGTGTTAATTGATAGGCGCATGAAAGAGAGACTTTTGGATGTGAATGTGCTGAGAGGGAATGTCTGATCATTATCTTGTGGAGGCGAAGGTGAAGATTTATAGAGGTTTTTAGAAAAGAAGAGAAAATGTTGGGGTGAAGAGGAAGAGAGTGGTGAGAGCAAGTGACCTTGGAGAGGAGACTTGTGTGAGGATGTACCAGGAGAGAGCAAATGATGTAAGGGGAGTGGGTGAGGAATGGGATGTATTTTGGGAAGCAGTGATGGCTTGCACAAAAGATGCTTGTGGCATGAGAAAGGTGGGAGGTGGGCTGATTAGAAAGGGTAGTGGGTGGTGAGATGAAGAAGTAAGATTGTTAGTGAAAGAGAAGAGAGAGGTGTTTGGTCAATTCTTGCAGGGAAGTAGTGCAAATGACTGGAAGGTGTATAAAAAAGAGGCGGGAAGTCAAGAGAAAGGTGCAAGAGGTGAAAAAGAGGGCAAATGAGAGTTGGGGTAAGAGAGTATCATTAAATTTTAGGGAGAATCAATCTAGAGTGGATGGAACCATGGAAGCGGAAGTGAATCATAGGGTGGGGGAGGGGGCGAAAATCCTGGGAGCCTTGAAGAATGTGTGGAAGTCGAGAACATTATCTCGGAAAGCAAAAATGGGTATGTTTGAAGGAATAGTGGTTCCAACAATGTTGTATGGTTGCGAGGCGTGGGCTATGGATAGAGTTGTGCGCAGGAGGGTGGATGTGCTGGAAATGAGATGTTTGAGGACAATGTGTGGTGTGAGGTGGTTTGATCGAGTGAGTAACGTAAGGGTAAGAGAGATGTGTTGAAATAAAAAGAGCGTGGTTGAGAGAGCAGAAGAGGGTGTTTTGAAATGGTTTGGGCACATGGAGAGAATGAGTGAGGAAAGATTGACCAAGAGGATATATGTGTCGGAGGTGGAGGGAACGAGGAGAAGTGGGAGACCAAATTGGAGGTGGAAAGATGGAGTGAAAAAGATTTTGTGTGATTGGGGCCTGAACATGCAGGAGAGTGAAAGGAGGGCAAGGAATAGAGTGAATTGGATCGATGTGGTATACTGGGGTTGACGTGCTGTCAGTGGATTGAATCAGGGCACATGAAGCGTCTGGGGTAAACCATGGAAAGTTGTGTGGGGCCTGGATGTGGAAAGGGAGCTGTGGTTTCGGGCATTATTGCATGACAGCTAGAGACTGAGTGTGAACGAATGGGGCCTTTGTTGTCTTTTCCTAGTGCTACCTCGCACACATGAGGGGGGAGGGGGATGGTAGTCCATGTGTGGCGAGGTGGCGATGGGAATGAATAAAGGCAGTGTGAATTGTGTGCATGGGTATATATGTATGTGTCTGTGTGTGTATATATATGTGTACATTGAGATGTATAGGTATGTATATTTGCGGATGTGGACGTGTATGTATATACATTGCGTATGGGGGTGGGTTGGGCCATTTCTTTCGTCTGTTTCCTTGTGCTACCTCGCAAACGCGGGAGACAGCGACAAAGCAAAATAAAATGATAAGATAATAAAAAGATGTTTTGGAAGGAGGTAAATAAAGTGCGTAAGACAAGAGAACAAATGGGAACATCGTTTAGCTAATGGGGAGGTAAGAACAAGTAGTGGTAAAGTGAGAAGGAGATGGAGTGAGTATTTTGAAGGTTTGTTGAATGTGTTGGATGATAGAGTGGCAGATATAAGGTGTTTTGGTCGAGGTGGTGTGCGAAGTGAAAGGGTTAGGGAGAATGGTTTGGTAAACATAGAAGAGGTAGTGAAAGCTTTGTGGAAGATGAAAGCTGGCAAGGCAGTGGGTTTGGATGGTATTACAGTGGAATTTATTAAAAAAGGGGGTGACTGTACTGTTAACTGGTTGGTAAGGATATTCAATGTATGTATGGTTCATGAAGTGCCTGAGGATTGGTGGAATTCATGCATAGTGCCATTGTACAAAGGCAAAGGGGATAAAGGTGAGTGCTCAAATTACAGAGGTATAAGTTTGTTGAGTATTCCTTGGAAATTTTGTGGGAGGGTATTGATTGAGAGGGGTAAAAGCATGTACAAAGCATCAGATTGGGGAAGAGCAGTTTGGTTTCAGAAGTGGTAGAGGATGTGTGGATCAGGTGTTTGCTTTGAAGAATGTATGTGAGAAATACTTCGAAAAACAGATGGATTCGTGTGTAGCATTTATGGATCTGGAGAAGGCAAATGATAGAGTTGATAGAGATGCTTTGTGGAAGGTATTAAGAGAATGTGGTGTGGGAGGTAAGTTGCTAGAAGCAGTGAAAAGTTTTTATCAAGGATGTAGGGACGTGTACGAGTAGGAAGAGAGGAAAGTGATTGGTTCCTAGTGAATGTCAGTTTGTGGCAGGGGTGCTTGATGTCTCCATGGTTGTTTAATTTGTTTATGGATGGGGTTGTTAGGGAGATGAATGCAAGAGTTTTGGAGAGAGGGACAAGTATGCAGTCTGTTGTGGATGAGAGGGCTTGAGAAGTGAATCAGTTCTTGTTCGCTGATGATACAGCACTGGTGGCTGATTCATGTGAGAAACTGCTGAAGTTGGTGATGTGAGTTTGGTAAAGTGTGTGAAAGAAGAAAGCTGAGAGTAAATGTGAATGAGAGCAAGGTAATTAAGTTCAGTAGGGTTGAGGGACAAGTTGATTGGGAAGTAAGTTTGAATGGAGAAAAACTGGATGAAGTGAAGTGTTTAAGATATCTGGGAATGGATTTAGCAGCAGATGGAACCATGGAAGCGTAAGTGAGTCACAGGGTGGGGGAGGGGATGAAGGTTCTGGGAGCGTTGAAGAATGTGTGGAAGGCGAGAATGTTATCTCGGAGAACAAGAATGGGTATTTTGAAGGAATAGTGGTCCCAACAATGTTATATGGTTGCAAGGCATGGGGTATAGATAGGGTTGTACAGAGGAGGGTGGATGTATGGGAAGTGAAATGTTTTAATACAATATGTGGTGTGAGGTGGTTTGATCGAGTAAGTAATGAAAGGGTAAGAGAGATATGTGGTAATAAAAAGAGTGTGGTTGAGATAGCAGAAGAGAGTGTATTGAAGTGGTTTGGTTACATAGAGAGAATGAGTGAGGAAAGATTGACAAAGAGGTTATATGTGTCAGAGGTGGAGGGAACTAGAAGTGGGAGACTAAATTGGAGGTGGATGGATGGAGTGAAAAAGATTTTGAGTGATCAGGACCTGAACATACAGGAGGGTGAAAGGCGTGCAAGGAAGAGTGTGAATTGGAACGATGTGGTATACTGTGGTCAGCGTGCTGTCAGTGGATTGAACCAGGGCATATGAAGCGTCGGGTAAACCATGGAAAGTTTTGTGGGGCCTGGATGTGGAAAGGGAGCTGTGGTTTCGGTGCGTTATACATGACAGCTAGAGACTGAGTGTGAACAAATGTGGCCTTTGTTTTCTTTTCCTAGCGCTACCTCACGCGTGACGTGGGAGGAGGGGGGTGCTGTTTTTATTTGTGGTGGGGTGGCAATGGGAATGAATAAAGGCAGCAAGTATGAATATGTACAGATGTATATGTGAATATGTCTGTGTATGTATATTTATGTATGTTGTTTCCCTGTATGTCTAAAAGTAGTTGGTGATTTACTTCTAAGCTCCATTTATAAAGAAATAATCTCAGATATGCTGGTTCCCCTTTTCTCTGGAATGTGCTTCTTTGTTTTAACAGTATTCTTTTTTATATCCTGTTAAAAAAATTTGTCAAATATCTGTATGTTTATGCTGTGTTAATAGCAATGATTACATTTCCTAGGTATCAACAACCAATGAATGTGGTTATTCTATTTTTTTTTTTTTTTTATGTTTTGGGGATAGGGGCTCTGTGAACATAAAGGTTGTTGAAGTATGAGGCATGGGTGAGCTTTTGATATCTGTGTGGGTTTGAGGAATAGTTATGTATGGTTTAGGTAGAAGGGCTCTAGAGCTGTTGCAAAGAATTGGATGCCAAGTGTAATGAAAGGGAACTGCATTGGAAGTATTTTTATTTAATTGTGCACTTGCTGAGTGCTCTGCTTTTTTTGTAGCTTTTTGTGTTTACTTTTGAAATGGTGGATGACCAGGCAGGTGATGCATAGTTTAGAATGGAAGTGGTTGAATTGTGGGTGGTCATGTTTGAGGTGCATTCCTATCCATCCATTGATTCATTGTTCAGTACTTGATCAAATGTGGTCTCTTACCTTCTTAAGAATATTGTTGCATTTTGTATGGATAAGTCTCAATATATGGGCACTAGCATCTGTATTGCCACCACTCCATTGTAAGGAAGACATTTATTAACCTTGTGTCCAGTTAATTACTGAAAAAGACTGAAATATTCTGAAGCCTTCTACTGACCTTGTCTAGCCCCAGAAAATAGTTTCTGACAATTTAAGAACATGCATTTTTTATTTGCCTGCTTTATTGACACAGATGCTTGGGCCATACAGTGTTAGCAAAACAGCTCTCTTGGACTGACGAAAGCTGTAGCTCACCAAGTAGCCTCTGACAACATAAGAGTTAACTGTGTGGCCCCAGGTATCATCAAAACCAAGTTCTCTAGTATGGTAAGTTTGTAACTTTATCAAAGTCAAAGTTTTATTGTGATTTCTGTCATGATCATGGCATAATGGTGTATAATGTAAGTTGAGAGGAAATTATATATGAATGTGTTGAAGAGATCAAACAGTAAGAATGTGGTAAAGTTAGAATTGATGCAATTAATTAGTGTAGCATGCAAGGAAAGATGAGATAGAATATGGAGATAGTTTGAAAACATTGATGAAATGGGGATAAGGAGGTACAGATAAGCGTGCAAAGAGTGAAAATAAGCTGATTTATATTATATGAAACTGAAAATGAATCTGTTGTCAAAAGATGAATTTGAATTCAAAGTGTAGATGAAGGCACCAGAGGAATGATTATGGGATTGAATGCAATGGCAACATTTAATGTGGACTTGGTGTAGACAGAGATATTAGTCTCACTTGCAGATTAACTTTGAAATGAAAGATGAAAGAAATACTTTCATAATTGTGGAAGTTCATGTCTTTTTTAACACTTTGGGTATGGGTTTATGATGTGGGTGAGTGATTTTGCAGAGACTGCATGTATCTGATCCACTCCATCAGATTGGGAATGGAGTGACAGTAATAGAGTGATTGATAGAAAATGCAAGGGTGCACTTATTAGTTGCAGAATTAGTAGTTGGATACAAATCCATGAGATATAGGAATAAAAAGGGCAATGCATGGTAAACAGATGAGATTAAAGATGCTGTGGAAGAGAAGAAAAACGTATATGGTAGATTGCTCAATAGGAATGTACATGTGGAAGTTCAGCAGAGGAGGAGGGAAGAATACAAAGTATGTAAGTGGAATGTTAAGAAGCTGATAGAGGAAAGCAAGGGAAGAGTAGAAAATTTTGGAATAAGGTTTAGTGAATAGTTTTGGGATAAGAAACTATACTAGAAGGAGGTGAAAAAGGAGAGAGGTGGATGTACAAGTGGAAATGTTGATGTGAGAAGTAAGGAAGAGGAATCAAAAGGAGGAAATGAAAGGTAGATGGAAGAACTGATGAATGTGGGAGAGGGGGAGGCAGCAGTTGCTACATGCATGGTTATGGATGATGGAAGGAAGAGAATACAAGTGCAAGGGGCTATAGCAAAAAGGGAGATAAGAGGAGCAATAATGAGGCTGAAGGTAGGATAGGCACCTAGAGTGGTTGGGATTACAGTTGAAATGTTGAAGTATGGAAGGGAAAATGTGGTAGAGTGGATGTATCCAATATGTAATTTAGCATGGAAACAAAAGGTTGTGCCTAGGATTTGGGTGAAAGCTATTTTTGTTCCTTTATTCAAAGGAAAAGATGCTAAGGATGTATGTAGCAAGTATAGGGGATAAAGTCTTTTAAGTATTCCAGGAGAAGTGTATGCAAGAATTTTAATTGATAGAGTGATGGAAGTGACTGAGTGCAGAAAAAGTGAAGAGCAAGGGGGTTTTAGGAAAGGCAGAGGATGTGTAGATCAGATTTTAGTGATAATGATAACAGTCGAGAAGTATTTAGCGAAAGGTAAGAAGTTGTATGCAGCTTTTATGGATCAGGAGAAAGCATATGACAGAATCAAGTGCAATGCTTTATGAGATGTGTTAAGGACATATGGTATAGGGGAACAACTGTGGGATAGTGTAAAAGCCTTCTATAGAGGAGCAAATGCATATGTAAGAGTGTATGGAGAGTTGAGCAAAAGTTTTGGGATACATCTAGGTGTGAGGTAGGGCTGTGTGTTATCACTGGCTTTTTAATATATATATAATGGCTGAACTGATAAGAGAGATGAAAGCAAGACCAGGGATAATAGGTGCAGAGATGGAGTCTGGCAGTGAAATATGGTGGATAGTGGCAAGCCTGTTTGTGCATGATGATGTGGTGTTTCCTGAGAGTGAAGAGGAGTTACAGAAGGTTGTAAGTTTGTTTTATGATATGAGTAAGCATAGACAATTGAAGGTAAATGCAAGTGAAACCAAAATAATAGTGTTTGAAAGCAGAGTGAAAGTATAGATTTTGTAAAACCATATAGAGTGAAAGAAGTGAAAGGAGAAAGTGTGCTAAATTGTGCTTTGGATATGGTGAGAGAAAGACAGGAATTTAAGTATTTAACAGCTGTCTTGGGTAAGTTTGGTGATATGGATGGAGAGATAAGGCAGAAAGCAGTACAGGGTAAAAAATTAATTGGGTCCCTATGATAGAATAATGAAGGGTAGAGGTGTAAGCATGGAAGTGAAGAGAGGATTAAGGGACAGCATAGTCTTCCCAACCCTGACCTATGCAACTGAAGCATGGACATGGAATGAGTCACAGAGGTCAAGAGTCCAGGCTGTGGAAATGAGTTATTTGAGAAGAGCATGTGGTGTGGCTAGATGTAACGAAGAAAGGAACAAAGGGGTGTATGAGAGATTTGGTATGGCTGTGAATGCAAAGAGAATTAATAGTGGAGTGGTAGAATTGGTGAAACATAATACTTTAAGGTGGTTTGGGCATGTAAAAAGAATGCAAAATGGAGATTACAAACAGAGTATGTGACAGTGCAGTTAAAGGGGTTGATATGAAAGGAAGACCTCCTGTAACATGGGCAAATAGGGTGGAGGAATACTGGAGGGAGAGAAATGGTGGAGGAATGCATGGAATGGTGTTTGTGAGGGAGGCATGTGAGGACAGGGATAAATGGAGACTCTTTTGCTATGGCCACCCCTTGATGGGCGTTGTCAGAGGGAATGAGCATCAGAGATGTAGGTAGATATATAGAACATGTTGGTTAAAGCTGCTTTTTCCTTTTTCTACTCTTATTTCTATTCACCAGCTGATAGAGAATGGAGATTTTATTGTGTGGTATAGTACAGTATAGCACAGTTTAATATATTAAGCCAGAATAAGTGATAAGGGTAGCAAGTCTTCCATAGGGAGTGGGCATCCCTGCCATTTTTGCTAGTCTTTGGGTTTGAGGTTGGGACCCTAGCTTTGCAAAAACTTTCCATAAAAAGTGCTTTTGGCCTCTCTTGAAAGTGGCCTGCCCGCAGCTGCTTTCAACAGTGGATGTATGTTTGTATGCTTGAGAGGGATGTGAGTAGAGTAAATGATGAATATAAGAGGATGGAATTTTTAGACACATTAAGAAAGTAAAAATTTGAGACCTCTTGTTTGTGTGAGACAAGGCTGGGAGATAGTGGGATCTTTGAGTGGGATGGAGTGAAGGGTGTGAAATCAGGCCAGCAAGTTGATACAGATGATTGCCAAGAAAAGCTGTAGCATTATTAATGAAGAATGAGTGGTTTGAAGAGGTTTGTTTGCACATGTCTTTGCAGTATTAATCCATTCAGTATTTTCTTCGCATATATGTAATGCATGGGGAGAGAATAATTCCCACATATTATCCCAAGGGACAGGGAAGAAAGAATATTTCCAAAGCATTCCCTGCATGTTGTAGAAGGCAACTAAAGGAACAGGATTCCTGGGGATTGGGGAAAAAGAATATTTCCTCTGTATTTCCTGCATGTTGTAGAAGGGTTTTGGAGCTGGTGGCTAGAAACCCTCCCCTCCTTATGCTTTAATACTTTAATTTCTAAAAGTTAGAGTGCTCATCCTCCCCGAAAGTTCTGATAATATGTTTGAGAAGAAAAATTTGGATATTTTAGCCATGAGTAAAACAAAATTAAAGGGGGTAAGGATGAATGTTTGAGAATATCTTTGAGGTAAAGTCAGGGGCTGTTGTGAAGGCACATGCTAAGGAAAGGGTTGGACTGTTGTTGAAGGAGGAATAGTAATGTGTGAAAGAATGTAAGGAAGTGAGCATGAGAATGATGTGGTTAAACCTAAAAGTGTGTTATGAGAGGTAGGTGATTATTAGTACTTATGCATCTGGAGATGAGAGGACTAAAGAAGAGAAGTGAGTGTGTCAGCACTCTTGATGAAGGAATGGAGTACTAGTGATAGGTAATTTGAATGTGAGATTGGGTATTATGGCAGTTAAGGGTATAATTGTGGGGCATAGGGTACCCGGCGTTGGAATAGGAATGATGAACAACTTGTGGCATTGTGTGCTGAAAAAGTACTGATGATTAGAAACACTTGGTTTAATAAAAGGAACAGAGGTAAGTATACATGGGTGAGTTGGAAAGGGGGCATTATAAGACTGCATTAATCAATAGGTGTGCAATGTAGAGACTCATGGATGTGATTTTGTTGAGAGGGGCAGCTTGTGGGATATTTAATTATTACTTGGTGGATGTGAGGGTGAAGGTTTGTCGAGACTTCAGGATAAGAGGAAATTATAAGAGTAGATAAAGGGTTATGAAAGTGAGTGAACCAGGAATAGAGGTCCATTACACTACATAGCAGGCCAGAACCTGCCGTACAATTCCAGGTATTGTATGTCCTCTTACTGCCAGTGTCCCTCAGACAATGACGTGTCGCCAACACTGATTTCTATCAAAAAATCCACAATATCCTCACTGCTGGGAATTCCCCATATCATCATAACAATCTTTATTCACCATATACAACCTTGTTCCACTACTCAGCCAGATACCCGCACAGATAACTACTAAATTTCCACTGCACATAATGGGCATGTTGTTAGTCACCATGCACTTGTCCCAAGCTCCCATCCCACTGGACAGGCTCCGCTCCACCACGACACAAGCCTGCCAACCACAACCGGCTAACTTCCCTTATTACAACAATTTAATTCAAGCAGCTCAGATACAGTTGCTAGGTGTAAAATAACACTCACCTATTTATTAATTTCTGTAACTTTCTTTTTGCCTTTAAGGAAAAAATGAACACACAAACCCACAGACTGCTTTTGCATCATGTTGTATATCCTCACTTGACTTGGTACAGGCACACCACCCAATTTCCTGGGACTGATGATTTGGCACCTTCTTTAGTCCGGACAAAATTACGTGAGGGAACTTGAAATTACTGCGACCACCAGACTAGTGTACTGGGTGGCCACAGATGGTGTTGTGTGTAGGGTGCGCTTATTTGCATTCTTTGCACTTGTTGGTGGTCATACTGCAATTCTGTGAGATTCTTAGCACATTTTGCTGAAATTTAACCCTAGCTATGGCTTTAAGACATATGAGAGTGTCAGTCTTGGTGTCAAACGGAACCAGTCCATATCGTTCCAAGATAAAGTAGAAGTCAAAAAAATGGACCGTGGTGTTTCGGTGCGTAAGCTGTGTGACATCTACAGCATTGGTTCATCAACTGTTTATGATATAAAGAAGCAAAAGGAGAAAATATTGAAATTCTATGCAGACAGCGATTCCATGAAGCATATGACAATTAGAAAACTATGAAAGATGGTAAGAGTACTGAGCATGATCGAGTGATGATGGAATGGCTTTGACAGCATTGGAGTGGACTTGTCAGGTAGCATGATAATGGACCAGGCTAAGTTGTTCCGTAAAGAACATAAATTACAACATGAGCGTGACTATAGTGAATGATGACTTCAAAGATTCAAGAAGTGTCATGGAATTTCCATGAATAAAGTGTGCGGAGAAAAGCAGTCTGCAACCATGAAGGAGCTGCTGAGTATGTGGATTAATTTGCAAAACTTGTAGCTGACAAGCACCTCAGTTCTGAGCAGGTGTATGAAGCAGACAAAACTGCATTATTCTGGCAATGCACACCTAGGAAAACAGTAACAACATAAGATGAAGAAGACCCCACAGGATTCAAACAATCTAAGGACAGACTTACTATTTTAGGGTGCTCAAGCATTTAATATTTGTTTAATTGAAATTTCTAGCAGTCCATGGTATACTTTAGACACATGGAAGATGTATAATTAGTGGGTTAGAGGTGTGTTGATGAATTACTATTACATGACCACTGTTGGTCCGGCAAAATGGTTAATCCTGCAAGGCTTTGGAACCAATTGGTGGTGTACCTGTATATCTGTGTCAAGATTATGGATTTCTCATTGTACCATATAAGCTTTTGTATCTCTGTGATTATCTTGGAAAAATAAGAAAGAGTATAGATACAGAGCTGCCAACCATTACTTTTTTGCCATATTTATTACATTTTTTTGAGATGAATACAGCAGTACGATTTTTGAAGTAAAATATGGTTTTTTGAACTTTTGGTTTTATGACTGTGTATTCTGCATGTATTTTGTATGTAATATATGGGAAGTTCACAGGGGTGCACTGTTCAGTATGTAGTGTATGTTCTCATCGCACACGCAAATACTAATGCAGTGTACAAAATGACACTAGGACATCATTCAGTCTTCGACCATTTTGTGGAAATTACTGCACAAGTTGTTGCACGGTCGGTCTTACAGTCTGATCTCATATTTAGCTTGGCTAGTCCTGCTCCTAGGCCAGGCCCTCCTGAGGCTTCAAAAAGTCATGCAAAATTATCATGTATAGAAGTGGACAAGAAATTACTAGTTCCCTTCCATCTATTGTTATTCTTCAAAGTAGTAGAATTTAATTTATTAAGACATTCTAGCTATGACAGATGAAGAGTACCAACAAAAATTTTGCTAGAAAAATTAAATCCTCTGCACATAAGTTACATCATCACCAGTTTATTTGGGCCTTGACCGTTGATTAATGGGGATAAAATGAACTAGGTGCTCCCTGACATATGATGGTTTGACTTACAATTTTTCGATTTTATGATGGTGCAGTAGCCATACACATTCAGTAGGAACTGTACTTCAAGTTATGAATTTTGATCTTTTCCCAGGCTGGCAACATTTGGTACAATACTCTCATGGCTGCAGCTTCCAGTAAGCCATGCGATCATGAGTGTAAACAGCTGTTACTTTACAGTGTATTGTGTTGCCAGTGTTTTTTAGATTTTGTGTTTTGTGTGTTTGCATCCCATCATGTTTACAAAACTTCCATCTATGTCTCCTGCCTCTGGTGAGAAGACAATTACTCTTGAGGTGAAATTTAAGGCAATTACCTTAAAAAAGAGGTGAAAAAAAGGGCAAATGAGAGTTGGGGTGAGAGACTATCAGTAAATTTTAGGGAGAATAAAAAGATGTTCTGGAAGGAGGTAAATAGGGTGCGTAAGACAAGGGAGCAAATGGGAACTTCAGTGAAGGGCGTAAATGGGGAGGTGATAACAAGTAGTGGTGATGTGAGAAGGAGATGGAATGAGTATTTTGAAGGTTTGTTGAATGTGTCTGATGACAGAGTGGCAGATATAGGGTGTTTTGGTCGAGGTGGTGTGCAAAGTGAGAGGGTTAGGGAAAATGATTTGGTAAACAGAGAAGAGGTAGTAAAAGCTTTGCGGAAGATGAAAGCCGGCAAGGCAGCAGGTTTGGATGGTATTGCAGTGGAATTTATTAAAAAAGGGGGTGACTGTATTGTTGACTGGTTGGTAAGGTTATTTAATGTATGTATGACTCATGGTGAGGTGCTTGAGGATTGGTGGAATGCGTGCATAGTGCCATTGTACAAAGGCAAAGGGGATAAGAGTGAGTGCTCAAATTACAGAGGTATAAGTTTGTTGAGTATTCCTGTTAAATTATATGGGAGGGTATTGATTGAGAGGGTGAAGGCATGTACAGAGCATCAGATTGGGGAAGAGCAGTGCGGTTTCAGAAGTGGTAGAGGATGTGTGGATCAGGTGTTTGCTTTGAAGAATGTATGTGAGAAATACTTAGAAAAGCAAATGGATTTGTATGTAGCATTTATGGATCTGGAGAAGGCATATGATAGAGTTGATAGAGATGCTCTGTGGAAGGTATTAAGAATATATGGTGTGGGAGGCAAGTTGTTAGAAGCAGTGAAAAGTTTTTATCGAGGATGTAAGGCATGTGTACGTGTAGGAAGAGAGGAAAGTGATTGGTTCTCAGTGAATGTAGGTTTGCGGCAGGGGTGTGTGATGTCTCCATGGTTGTTTAATTTGTTTATGGATGGGGTTGTTAGGGAGGTAAATGCAAGAGTCCTGGAAAGAGGGGCAAGTATGAAGTCTGTTGGGGATGAGAGAGCTTGGGAAGTGAGTCAGTTGTTGTTCGCTGATGATACAGCGCTGGTGGCTGATTCATGTGAGAAACTGCAGAAGCTGGTGACTGAGTTTGGTAAAGTGTGTGGAAGAAGAAAGTTAAGAGTAAATGTGAATAAGAGCAAGGTTATTAGGTACAGTAGGGTTGAGGGTCAAGTCAATTGGGAGGTGAGTTTGAATGGAGAAAAACTGGAGGAAGTGAAGTGTTTTAGATATCTGGGAGTGGATCTGTCAGCGGATGGAACCATGGAAGCGGAAGTGGATCATAGGGTGGGGGAGGGGGCGAAAATTTTGGGAGCCTTGAAAAATGTGTGGAAGTCGAGAACATTATCTCGGAAAGCAAAAATGGGTATGTTTGAAGGAATAGTGGTTCCAACAATGTTGTATGGTTGCGAGGCGTGGGCTATGGATAGAGTTGTGCGCAGGAGGATGGATGTGCTGGAAATGAGATGTTTGAGGACAATGTGTGGTGTGAGGTGGTTTGATCGAGTAAGTAACGTAAGGGTAAGAGAGATGTGTGGAAATAAAAAGAGCGTGGTTGAGAGAGCAGAAGAGGGTGTTTTGAAATGGTTTGGGCACATGGAGAGAATGAGTGAGGAAAGATTGACCAAGAGGATATATGTGTCGGAGGTGGAGGGAACGAGGAGAAGAGGGAGACCAAATTGGAGGTGGAAAGATGGAGTGAAAAAGATTTTGTGTGATCGGTGCCTGAACATGCAGGAGGGTGAAAGGAGGGCAAGGAATAGAGTGAATTGGAGCGATGTGGTATACAGGGGTTGACGTGCTGTCAGTGGATTGAATCAAGGCATGTGAAGCGTCTGGGGTAAACCATGGAAAGCTGTGTAGGTATGTATATTTGCGTGTGTGGACGTGTGTATGTACATGTGTATGGGGGGGGGGGCCATTTCTTTCGTCTGTTTCCTTGCGCTACCTCGCAAACGCGGGAGACAGCGACAAAGTATAAAAAAAAAAAAAAAAAAAAAAAAAAAAAAAACTAGTATAAAGGCGGCAAGCCAGAAATGGCCATTGCTTGCGAGTTAGGACTTTGCAATCGATGATCTCGACCATCTTTAAAGATAAGAAGAGAAGCAGTGAAATCTTCAGCTTCGGTTAAATCCGCTGTCATTATGAAGAAAAGAGCTGGGCTGATTGATAAGGAAAAATTACTTGTCACATGGATGGAAGACCAGATGCAGAAGCGCATATACTACTTATCCTATCGACGATGCAGGCTAAAGCAAGAAGTCTTTTCAATATGCTAAAACAGTGTGCTGATGATCCTACATATACGCAAATGTTTACATCAAGTCATGGGTGGTTCCAACACTTCAAAAGATGTCAGCAAGGGCCAGTACTGAAGGTGTCAAAGCTTTTAAGGAAGAGCTGCATATGATAATTGTGGATGAGAAATGTAAGTGTTCTGAGAAGGTTTAAAGTAGGGTAGGCTAAGCTATGATGTTTGGTTGGTCAGGTGTACAGTATTAAATGTATTTTTGACTTACTGTATCCTCTACTTACAATGGGTTTATCAGACCCATTTTGAGTCTGGGAGCACTTGTAATATGTATAAACCTGATCCTTTCCTGTAAAATTTAATGTTGCTAATCTCTAACAAACCAGTGAAAATTTTCATATTACCTTTACAAATGCCAAATTATGTTTAAAAACATTTAAAATGTAATATGGTAAGCAAAACCATTTACACAGTGACCAATTGATAATGGAAGAGTTTCGATAGGTCAGAATTTTACAGTCATCTCTCACGTGGGAAACCTTGGTTCTCATGTTTTGATGTTTTGGCTTGCCGTTGTTTTTATTGCATATTGTGCTATGTGTCATTGAGCGAGTCGACAATAAGCTGGAGAAGAGTGAAGTCAGTTCATTGTGGCATTGATTTTGGGTACAAAATCAAGCAGGAAGAAGCAGGCTCTTCGGTTGGAATACACCAGGAAGTGGCCCTGCATTGTGCTATTGAGAAAGGATGAATTTACCGCATGATATTGATGTATATCTTGACCAAAGAGCTAATGAGTTGTGGGTGGCCATTTCACAAGTCTTCTTATAAGGATAAGTATGTATATCTTGCCAAAATCATGTTTGCTATCCTGTCAGATGCTCACAGGAATGCTGAAGATGAGAGAATTTTCAGACGGGTAAAGAAAAACTCTACTGAATTACACTCGTCTTTAGCTGTGCTAAAAAACATTTATGATCAGGTAAAGTTCAGTGGAAGGCTTCTTAAGTACAAACAGACAACCCCTACCCATAACAAAAAGCTCTCTAGACAGGACAGAATATGTGTGGTCAAACAAATATTAGAACCTCTGTTGACTGAGTTCAAGGACCGAAAATGAAACACTTCTGACTAGATACTTTGTTGGTTTTAAAGTGAACAATTGTGGACTCTCTGCTTGTAGATAAATAAATGGAAATAGCTTGAGCAATGGACATTACAATTCCTATACTGAAAGTGCAGCCTTTATTGTGTGTGGTTGTAAGTTTCATTTTGCAAAATTTCTTTTTTTCTCAAAATTCCATGTTTTTGCCATTTATTTATTTTTATTTATTATACTTTGTTGCTGTCTCCCGCATTAGTGAGGTAGTGCATGGAAACAGACTTTCGTCTGTTTCGTCTGGCCCAACCCATCCACATACACATGTATATACATACACATCCACACATGCACATATACATACCTATACATTTCAACGTATACATATATATATATATATACACGCAGACATATACATATATACACATGTACATAATTCATACTGTCTCCCCTTATTCATTCCCGTTGCCACCCCACCACTCCTGAAATGACAAACCCCTCCCCCCGCATGTCCGCAAGGTAGCGCTAGGAAAAGACAACAAAGGCCACATTCGTTTACACTCAGTCTCTAGCTGTCATGTATAATGCACCGAAACCACAGCTCCCTTTCCACATCCAGGCCCCCCAAAACTTTCCATGGTTTACCCCAGACGCTTCACATGCCCTGGTTCAATCCATTGACAGCTCGTTGACCCTGATATATCACATTGTTCCAATTCACTCTGTTCCTTGCATGCCTTTCACCCTCCTGCATGTTCAGGCCCCAATCACTCAAAATCTTTTTCATCCTTCTTTCCACCTCCAATTTGGTCTCCCACTTCTCGTTCCCTCCACCTCTGTCACATATATCCTCTTGGTCAATCTCTCCTCACTCATTCTCTCCATGTGACCTAACCATTTCAAAACACCCTCTTCTGCTCTCTCAACCACACTCTTTATTACCACACATCTCTCTTACTCTTTCATTACTTACTCGATCAAACCACCTCACACCACATATTGTCCTCAAACATCTCATTTCCAGCACATCCACCCTCCTGTGCACAACTCTATCTACAGCCCACGCCTCGCAACCATACAACATTGTTGGAACCACTATTCCTTCAAACATACCCATTTTTGTTTTCCAAGATAATGCTCTCGACTTCCAAACATTTTTCAACGCTCCCAGAACTTTCGCCCCCTCCCCCACCCTGTGATTCACTTCTGCTTCCATGGTTCCATCTGCTGCCAAATTCACTCCCAGATATCTAAAACACTTCACTTCCTCCACTTTTTCTCCATTCAGACTTACCTCCCAATTGACTTGTCCCTCAACCCTACTGTACTGAATAACCTTGCTTTTATTCACATTTACTCTTAGCTTTCTTCTTTCACACACTTTACCAAACTCGTCACCAGCTTCTGCAGTTTCTCACCCGAATCAGGCACCAGCGCTGTATCACCAGCAAACAACAACTGACTCGCTTCCCAAGCCCTCTCATCCACAAAAGACTGCATACTTGCCCCTCTTTCCAAAACTCTTGCATTCACCTCCCTAACAACCCCATCCATGAATTAATTAAACAACCATGGAGACATCACACACCCCTGCCGCAAACCAACATTCACTGAGAACCAATCACTTTCCTCTTTTCCTACTCGTACACATGCCCTACATCCTCGATAAAAACTTTTCACTGCTTCTAACAACTTGCCTCCCACCCCATATGTTCTTAATACCTTCCACAGAGCATCTCTATCAACTCCATCATATGCCTTCTCCAGATCCATAAGTGCTACATGCAAATCCATTTGCTTTTCTATTTCTCACATACATTCTTCAAAGTAAACACATGATCCACACATCCTCCACCACTTCTGAAACCACACTGCTCTTCCCCAATCTGATGCTCTGTACATGCCTTCACCCTCTCAGTCAATACCCTCCCATATGATTAACCAGGAATACTCAACAAACTTATACCTCTGTAATTTGAGCACTCACTTTTATCCCCTTTGCCATTTTTTTGCCATGTGTTCACTTTATCTTTTCTTTTGACAGGGTTGGTAACTTCATAGCTAAGGCAGTTGAATTTTAAGGTAGAAGATAAGGGTATTTGCTAAACAGTAAATAAGATATAAGGGAGTAGAGTCTACATTTAATGTAAAGGAAAAGGAAAATAAAAAAGATGCGAATAGAAATTTAGATGTACAGTATGAATGAATTTCAAAAGAATTGGGTAGCAAGAAAAATTAGTATCATGGTGAGCAGTAAACATAGTTAAAACAAATAACAAGGGACAGAAATAAACCGAGTAAGAATTTATATTTATTTTTTTATTATACTTTGTCGCTGTCTCCCGCGTTTGCGAGGTAGCGCAAGGAAACAGACGAAAGAAATGGCCCAACCCCCCCCCCATACACATGTATATACATACGTCCACACACGCAAATATACATACCTACACAGCTTTCCATGATTTACCCCAGACGCTTCACATGCCTTGATTCAATCCACTGACAGCACGTCAACCCCGGTATACCACATCGCTCCAATTCACTCTATTCCTTGCCCTCCTTTCACCCTCCTGCATGTTCAGGCCCCGATCACACAAAATCTTTTTCACTCCATCTTTCCACCTCCAATTTGGTCTCCCTCTTCTCCTCGTTCCCTCCACCTCCGACACATATATCCTCTTGGTCAATCTTTCCTCACTCATTCTCTCCATGTGCCCAAACCACTTCAAAACACCCTCTTCTGCTCTCTCAACCACGCTCTTTTTATTTCAACACATCTCTCTTACCCTTACGTTACTCACTCGATCAAACCACCTCACACCACACATTGTCCTCAAACATCTCATTTCCAGCACATCCATCCTCCTGCGCACAACTCTATCCATAGCCCACGCCTCGCAACCATACAACATTGTTGGAACCACTATTCCTTCAAACATACCCATTTTTGCTTTCCGAGATAATGTTCTCGACTTCCACACATTCTTCAAGGCCCCCAGAATTTTCGCCCCCTCCCCCACCCTATGATCCACTTCCGCTTCCATGGTTCCATCCGCTGCCAGATCCACTCCCAGATATCTAAAACACTTCACTTCCTCCAGTTTTTCTCCATTCAAACTCACCTCCCAATTGTCTTGACCCTCAACCCTACTGTACCTAATAACCTTGCTCTTATTCACATTTACTCTTAACTTTCTTCTTCCACACACTTTACCAAACTCAGTCACCAGCTTCTGCAGTTTCTCACATGAATCAGCCACCAGCGCTGTATCATCAGCGAACAACAACTGACTCACTTCCCAAGCTCTCTCATCCCCAACAGACTTCATACTTGCCCCTCTTTCCAAAACTCTTGCATTTACCTCCCTAACAACCCCATCCATAAACAAATTAAACAACCATGGAGACATCACACACCCCTGCCGCAAACCTACATTCACTGAGAACCAATCACTTTCCTCTCTTCCTACACGTACACATGCCTTACATCCTCGATAAAAACTTTTCACTGCTTCTAACAACTTTCCTCCCACACCATATATTCTTAATACCTTCCACAGAGCATCTCTATCAACTCTATCATATGCCTTCTCCAGATCCATAAATGCTACATACAAATCCATTTGCTTTTCTAAGTATTTCTCACATACATTCTTCAAAGCAAACACCTGATCCACACATCCTCTACCACTTCTGAAACCACACTGCTCTTCCCCAATCTGATGCTCTGTACATGCCTTCACCCTCTCAATCAATACCCTCCCATATAATTTACCAGGAATACTCAACAAACTTATACCTCTGTAATTTGAGCACTCACTCTTATCCCCTTTGCCTTTGTACAATGGCACTATGCACGCATTCCGCCAATCCTCAGGCACCTCACCATGAGTCATACATACATTAAATAACCTTACCAACCAGTCAACAATACAGTCACCCCCTTTTTTAATAAATTCCACTGCAATACCATCCAAACCTGCTGCCTTGCCGGCTTTCATCTTCCGCAAAGCTTTCACTACCTCTTCTCTGTTTACCAAATCATTTTCCCTAACCCTCTCACTTTGCACACCACCTCGACCAAAACACCCTATATCTGCCACTCTATCATCAAACACATTCAACAAACCTTCAAAATACTCACTCCATCTCCTTCTCACATCACCACTACTTGTTATCACCTCCCCATTTGCGCCCTTCACTGAAGTTCCCATTTGCTCCCTTGTCTTACGCACTTTATTTACCTCCTTCCAGAACATCTTTTTATTCTCCCTAAAATTTAATGATACTCTCTCACCCCAACTCTCATTTGCCCTTTTTTTCACCTCTTGCACCTTTCTCTTGACCTCCTGTCTCTTTCTTTTATACATATAGTAAGAATTAAATATAAGAATTCTAAGTTGTCTTTGGATGGTGGGCTCATTTCAGTGCATTATACAAGACACTTGAGAGTGGATGTGAACTTATGAGGCTTTTGTTTCATCTATCCTTGATACTCCCTCCATTTAGCTGGAAACTGTGATCAGGTATGAATAATGTACTGTGAATAAGCAGTCAGTATTAATGAAATACATTCGTGAAGGCTGGATAGTCATTATGTAAGACCAAGTAATTTTGACAATGAAAACACTTCTGCCACCAGTGAAATATACATGCTTTCATATCTCTTGACATTCAGTATTCACAGAAATCTCCCCATACATTTCCAAAGGAATGTTGCCCTTACATTTTAGTACTTTGTCATCTCTCCTCTGGCCTTGACTGCTATCTGCAGTCATCTGGGGATGGGATTAGTACAGTTCCTGAAGTTTTGGGTCTGTAGGGCTTTGATCTGAATGAGATTAGGGACTGATGAGGTGTTGCAAGAAGCAGCCTCCTGACCATGCATTCTGAGCACCCTGTGCACTTAGAAATCTCAAGTGTGCCCATATCTTCTGTCATCCAGGCAAGAATTTGGGATTTCTCTTTGGGAAAGTAAGAGTCAACCATCTTGAAGCAGAGGTGGAAGAAATATAGCACCCTGAAACAAAATTCCTAAAATGAAGTGACAGCCAGTAAGAGTAAAGAAAGTACATTTATCCCTCAAGAGAGCCTGAGCACACTGAAGTGGGTTGATAGTGCTCACACCATGAGAAACATAGTCTCAGCAACCTGATGTACAGTTATTTCATCCTGAGAGCATATTTTTTTTTTATTTCATTTATTTTACTTAGTCGCTGTCTCCCGCATTAGCAAGGTAGCACAAGGAAACAGACGAAAGAATGGCCCAACCCACCCACATACACATGCATATACATAAATGCACACACACGCACATATACATACTGATACACTTCAATGTATACATACATATGCATAAACAGACATATACATATGTACATATTCATACTTGCTGCCTTCATTCATTCATGTCGCCACCCCACCACACAAAGTAGCACCCCCCTCCCCCCACATACGTGCAAGGTAGCACTAGGAAAAGACAACAAAGGCCACATTCGTTCACACTCACTCTCTAGCTGTCATGTGTAATGCACGAAAACCACAGCTCCCTTTCCACATCCAGGGCCCCACAAAACTTTTCATGGTTTACCCCAGACACTTCACATGCCCTGGTTCAGTCCATTGACAGCATGCCGACCCTGGTATATGTTTGTACATGCAATAAACCTTTGCTGTGAATCGCCTTTGAAACTACACTGGGGCAGTTTTTCTGTAGACACTATAATCTATCTTATGCTTATAAGTGCATTCCTGCTAGTGACCTCACCTTTTACATCTTTCAGATAATCAATAACCCTGGCATTCATGAGAAGTTACTGGAAGGAATTCCTCTTGGGAGGTTAGTGGATCAACTCAGTTCATCACATGAGTATGTGTAAATCTAGCTGCCACTCAGCTTATCTCTCATTGTTTCAGAATGCATTTCTAACGATGATAATAGGTGCTCATGCAGTATTTATTCATTTACCAAAGCCTTTACAGCATTTTCAAACATTAATCCACATTAAAAAGTGTCATTTATCATGCAATTATTCTTCCTATATTCTTTTATGATTACTCATTATCCTAAGCAACCTTCCCTTTGTCACAGCAAAGTGATACAGCTTAAAGTTACATCACACACCATTACATTTCCAGAAATTCTTGTACTAATAGATCCTTTTAAGGTTGTTTTGATATAAATAATTCTTTATGGGCAGTCTCATATAAAATCACTGTATGTAAAACAATACTTATACCTTTATCATTTCTCTGTTATAGTCATTGTACATTGAAGATTTTTTATATTAGGCAAATTTCCAGACAGTCACACTTGGCTTGGAAGTAGTAGATCCAAATAATGTACTCATTCTCACATACAAACTTAGAACACAACTAAAAGGGGCAGGAGCTGGGGGCTGGAAACCCTCCCCTTTTTGCATTTCAATTTCTAAAAGTGGAAACAAGGAATCAAGTGGGGAGTGCTCATCCTCCTCAAAGGCTCAGATTGGGGTGTCTGAATGTAACTAAGATGAGAAGAGAGATAGGTAGTGTTTGAGGAAAGAAACCTGGATGTTCTGGCTCTGAGTGAAATGAAGCTCAAGAGTAAAGGGGAAGAATGGGTTCAAAAAGTCTTGGGAGCAAAGTCAGAGGTAGGTGAGAGGACAAGAACTAATGAAAGAGTAGCACTACTCGTAAAGCAGAAGTTGTGGGAGTGTGTGATAGTGTAAAAGGGTAAATTTTAGATTGATGTGGGTAAAAGTGAAAGTGGATGGAGATACATGGGTGATTATTGGTGCTTATGCACCTGGTCATGAGAAGAAAGATCCTGAGACAAATGTTTTGGGAGCAGCTGAGTCAGTATGTCACTGGTTTTGATGCACAAGACCGATTATTAGTGATAGGTGATGTAAATGTGAAGGTGAGTAATGTGGCAAACGAGTGTATACTTGGTGTATATAGGGTATTCAGTGTTGTGAATGGAAATGGTGAAGAGCTTGTGGATTTGTGTGCTGAAATGACTGGTGATTGGGAATACCTGGTTTAAAAAGAGAGATATACGTAAGTATATGTATATGAGTAGGAGAGATGACCAAAGGGCATTATTAGATCACAGGTTAATTGATAGGCATGTAAAAGAGAGACTTTTGTATGTTAATGTGCTGAGATGGGTGGCTGGTGGGATGTCTGAATACTATCTTGTGGAGGGAAAGGTGAAGATTTGTAGAGGTTTTCAAAAATGGAGAGAAAATGCTTGGGAGAAGAGAGTGGTGGGAGTAAGTGAGCTTGGAAGGGAAACTTGTGTGAAGTACCAAGAGAGACTGATTGTAGAATAGCAGAAGGTGAAAGCAAATGGGGTGAGGGAAGTGGTTGAGGAATGGGATGGCATGCGCAAAAGATGCATGTGGCATGAGAAAGGTGGTAGGTAGGCAGATTAGAAAGGATAGTGAATGGTGGGATGAAGTATAGGCAGATTAGAAAGGGAAGTGAGTGGTGGGATGAAATAAAGTTGTTACTGAGAGAGAGAAAAGAGAGGCATGCGCAAAAGATGCATGTGGCATGAGAAAGGTGGTAGGTAGGCAGATTAGAAAGGATAGTGAGTGGTGGGATGAAGTATAGGCAGATTAGAAAGGGAAGTGAGTGGTGGGATGAAATAAAGTTGTTACTGAAAGAGAGAAAAGAGAGGCGTTTGGACAATACTCACAAGGAAGGAGTGGAAATGGCTGGGAGATGTATAAAAGAAAGCGACAGGAGGTCAAGAGGAAAGTGCAAGGGTTGAAAAAGAGAGCAAATGAGAGTTGGGGTGAGAGAGTATCATTAAACTTCAGGAAGAATAAGAAATGTTTTGGGAGGAGGTAAACAACATGCATAAGACAAGAGATTAAACGGGAACAGCGGTGAAGGGGGCAAGTGATAACAGTTGGTAATGAAGTGAGAAGGGGATGGAGTGAGTATTTTGAAGGTTTGTTGAATGCATTTGATGCTAAAGTGGCAGATGTAATGTTTTGGTCAGGGTGGTGTGCGAAGTGAAAGGGTCAGGGGGAATTATTTGGTTAAGAGAGTAGAGGCAGTGAAAGCTTTGCAGAAGATGAAATCCAGCAAGGCAGCAGGTTTGGATGGTATTGCAGTGGAATTTATTGAGAAAAGGGGTGACTATGTTGTTGATTGGTTGGTAAGGATATTCAGTTTATGTATGGATCATGGCGAAGTGCCTGAGGATTGGTGGAATGCATGCATAGTGCCATTGTACAAAGGCAAAGGGGATAAAGGTGAGTGTTCAAGCTACAGAGGCATAACTTTGTTGAGTATTCCTGGGAAATTGTATGGGAGGGTATTGATTGAGAGGGTGAAGGCATGCACAGAGTATCAGACTGGCGAGGAGCAGTGTGGCTCCAGAAGTGGTAGAGGATGAGTGGAATAGGTGTTTGTTTTGATGAATGTGTGTGAGGGTAGAAGATGAGTGGAACAGGTGTTTGTTTTGATGAATGTGTGTGAGAAATACTTAGATAAACAGATGGAGTTGTATGTAGCATTTATGGATCTGGAGAAGGCATATGATAGGATGGATAGAGATGCCTTCTGGAAGGCCTTCAGAGTATATGGTGTGGGAGGTAAGCTGCTAAAAGTATTGAAAATTTTTAATTAGGATGTAAGGCATTTGTACAAGTAGGAAGAGAGTGATTGGTACCCAGTGAATGTTAGTCTGTGGCAGGGGTGTGTGATGTCCCCATGGTTGTTTAATATTTTTGTGGATGGGGTGGTTAATGAGGTAAACATAAGTCTTGGAGAGAGGGGTGAGTATGCAGTCTGTTGTGGATGAGATGGCTTGGGAAGTGAGTCAGTTGTTCACTGATGATACAGCATTGGTGGCTGATTCAAGTGAGAAACTGCAGAAGTTGGTACTGAGTTTGGAAAAGTGTGTGAAAGGAGAAAGTTGAGAGTAAATGTGAATAAGAGCAAGGCTATTAGGTTCTTCGTCTGTTTCCTGGTGCTTCCTTGCTGACACCGGAAACAGTGATCAAGTATAATAATTTTAAATTTTTCTGATTCATTAAGTACACAAATGTATTTTTATTAATTTTAATGAAGTGTGTTCTTTTCATATTTTGGGTAGAGAAAATTGACCTGTGTAGCCAATGGAATTAATGTAACTATTAGAAGGTAGTTATCAGAATTTGTAATTTATAACAATGTGCCAGATTCTCCATTAAATATGATTTATTTGCTCATGTACTCCACTCTACTAAAACTCCTATTCATCATATTTAGGATAGGAGAACCCAGTGAGATTGCAGGATTAGTGTCCTTCTTGTGCAGCAATGATGCGTCATACATAACTGGTGAGTCATTCGTGGCAGCAGGTGGAATGTATTCACGGCTGTAGAAGGGAACTTTACCGTATCCATTGTAATGTTTCTAAGGCTTTTGTTTAGCAGAGGGTTGAGATTATTTGGGAGTAGATTAGTTTAGAACTGCCATATCTTGAGTATTACATATAACTGTAGTGATTAATACTTTAATTTTGTATTATAATCTACATTATTTGTATAAGAAGATGTATTATTTGTATAAAAAGATGTTCTGGAAGGAGGTAAATAAAGTGCGTAAGACAAGGGAGCAAATGGGAACTTCAGTGAAGGGCGCAAATGGGGAGGTGATAACAAGTAGTGGTGATGTGAGGAGCTGGAGTGAGTATTTTGAAGGTTTGTTGAATGTGTTTGATGATAGAGTGGCAGATATAGGGTGTTTTGGTCGAGGTGGTGTGCAAAGTGAGAGGGTTAGGGAAAATGATTTGGTAAACAGAGAAGAGGTAGTAAAAGCTTTGCGGAAGATGAAAGCCGGCAAGGCAGCAGGTTTGGATGGTATTGCAGTGGAATTTATTAAAAAAGGGGGTGACTGTATTGTTGACTGGTTGGTAAGGTTATTTAATGTATGTATGACTCATGGTGAGGTGCCTGAGGATTGGCGGAATGCGTGCATAGTGCCATTGTACAAAGGCAAAGGGGATAAGAGTGAGTGCTCAAATTACAGAGGTATAAGTTTGTTGAGTATTCCTGGTAAATTATATGGGAGGATATTGATTGAGAGGGTGAAGGCATGTACAGAGCATCAGATTGGGGAAGAGCAGTGTGGTTTCAGAAGTGGTAGAGGATGTGTGGATCAGGTGTTTGCTTTGAAGAATGTATGTGAGAAATACTTAGAAAAGCAAATGGATTTGTATGTAGCATTTATGGATCTGGAGAAGGCATATGATAGAGTTGATAGAGATGCTCTGTGGAAGGTATTAAGAATATATGGTGTGGGAGGAAAGTTGTTAGAAGCAGTGAAAAGTTTTTATCGAGGATGTAAGGCATGTGTACGTGTAGGAAGAGAGGAAAGTGATTGGTTCTCAGTGAATGTAGGTTTGCGGCAGGGGTGTGATGTCTCCATGGTTGTTTAATTTGTTTATGGATGGGGTTGTTAGGGAGGTGAATGCAAGAGTTTTGGAAAGAGGGGCAAGTATGAAGTCTGTTGGGGATGAGAGAGCTTGGGAAGTGAGTCAGTTGTTGTTCGCTGATGATACAGCGCTGGTGGCTGATTCATGTGAGAAACTGCAGAAGCTGGTGAGTGAGTTTGGTAAAGTGTGTGAAAGAAGAAAGTTAAGAGTAAATGTGAATAAGAGCAAGGTTATTAGGTACAGTAGGGTTGAGGGTCAAGTCAATTGGGAGGTGAGTTTGAATGGAGAAAAACTGGAGGAAGTGAAGTTTTTAGATATCTGGGAGTGGATCTGGCAGCGGATGGAACCATGGAAGCGGAAGTGGATCATAGGGTGGGGGAGGGGGCGAAAATTCTGGGAGCCTTGAAGAATGTGTGGAAGTCGAGAACATTATCTTGGAAAGCAAAAATGGGTATGTTTGAAGGAATAGTGGTTCCAACAATGTTGTATGGTTGCGAGGCGTGGGCTATGGATAGAGTTGTGCGCAGGAGGATGGATGTGCTGGAAATGAGATGTTTGAGGACAATGTGTGGTGTGAGGTGGTTTGATCGAGTAAGTAACGTAAGGGTAAGAGAGATGTGTGGAAATAAAAAGAGCGTGGTTGAGAGAGCAGAAGAGGGCGTTTTGAAATGGTTCGGGCACATGGAAAGAATGAGTGAGGAAAGATTGACCAAGAGAATATATGTGTCGGAGGTGGAGGGAACGAGGAGAAGAGGGAGACCAAATTGGAGGTGGAAAGATGGAGTGAAAAAGATTTTGTGTGATCAGGGCCTGAACATGCAGGAGGGTGAAAGGAGGGCAAGGAATAGAGTGAATTGGAGCGATGTGGTATACCGGGGTTGACGTGCTATGCTGTCAGTGGAGTGAATCAAGGCATGTGAAGCAACTGGGGTAAACCATGGAAAGCTGTGTAGGTATGTATATTTGCGTGTGTGGACGTATGTATATACATGTGTATGGGGGTGGGTTGGGCCATTTCTTTCGTCTGTTTCCTTGTGCTACCTCGCAAATGCGGGAGACAGCGACAAAGAAAAAAAAAAAAAAATATTTGTATAGAATCAGTGTAATATTCATGGAATATGAATTTTCTAAACATTTCCAATTTGTGAATAGGCATGATCATTAATAAAATGTATTCACCAGGAACCAATGATTGTTTTATTTTAACTTCTTTAAAACATTAAGCTAGTGGCATTTGCTTTTCTTGTGCAGTAATATCCACAATATTTGGATATTCTTCATGCCCTATCATGCTGCGAGTAAAGATAAGGGCATAAATAATTTGTGTGTATGTATATTGTTAAGAAACATTATTGTGTATGTTTTGATATTTCAGCTGTGGACTGAGCCCTATAGACATAGGAGCACCTGTGCAGATGGGAAAAATATTTTATTCAAAATGAAGTGTATGCATCATTCATGAGACCACCAGGTGCTAGTTCACAGGGACTTAATGACCATAAGGTAACCTGCCCAGGCCTCTGAATATATGCCATGAATGTAGTGTCATTATTTTGTACACTCTGAATGCCAGTGGCTTAACATGGCTTATAGTTTACAGCTTTGCTTTTCAACTTTTGATTACTGGACAAATAGGTATGTTATTTATGGGGTTACTACTACATTAATCATAATTTGAATTTGAAAACAAGATAACAAAACTGGCTTTCACCACCACAGACTTTTGTGTAATGGACAACTGTTATGTTTGAGAACATGGGAGACAAATCTGACATTAGCTACATGGCAGCAACTTTTGTTCGATGAACAGTGTCACCGTGTTTTATCTGACATTTTTTCCCTATTAAGCAAATAAAACGAAAGTCCAAAATAACCACAGTAGCAGTGTCTACAATTTAATGTAAGAAATCTGTTTACCTGGTCTATTTTTTAATGAGAATAATGAAATAAGATTTGTTACAATGGGAATATTTTTGAGAACAAATGCTTGCTAACTAGAAAACTTAACATGTCTAATATGTGTAGTTCCAGTTTCTTTTTTATCAGATTAATTTCAACCTACAGTTAACCAATGTCATTCACATGGTAGACCTGGCTTATAGAGGATTTGCCAAATACAAGATTTAAAAGATGTGTGGCCAAGTCATTTAGTCACATACGTTTGTTCTAGAAAGCAGGTATCTTAGAGCAAAATCTGGAACTGTTCTGTATTAGATGTTCAACTACTTAGTGGTTGATTGATGCTCATGAACAACATAAAGCTAATGCTTATATTCAGTTCACATAGTTCATTTCATTAACTGATTATTTATATTTATTATACTTGATTGCCCTTTCCTGCATCAGAGGTAGTGCCAGGAAACGGGAAGAATGGTAGCGGGTTTGGATGGTATTGCAGTGGAATTTATTAAAAAAAAGGGGGTGACTTGTTGACTGGTTGGTAAGATTATTTAATATATGTATGACTGACTCATGGTGAGGTGCCTGAGAATTGGCAGAATGCTTGCATAGCGCCAATTGTACAAAGGCAAAGGGGATAAAAGTGAGTGCTCAAATTACAGAGGTACAATTTGTTGAGGATTCCTGGGAAATTATATGGGAGGGTATTGATTGAGAGGGAGAAGGCATGTACAGAGCATCAGATTGGGGAAGAGCAGTGTGGTTTCAGAAGTGGTAGAGGATGTGTGGATTAGGTGTTTGCTTTGAAGAATGTATGCAAGAAATACTTTGAAAAGCAAACAGAATTGTATGTAGCATTTATGGAGAAGGCATATAAGAGTTGAAAGAGATGCTCTGTGGAATGTATTAAGAATATATGTGTGGGAGGTAAGTTGTCAGAAACAGTGAAAAGTTTTTATCGAGGATGTAAGGCATGTGTATGAATAGGAAGAGAGGAAAGTGACTGGTTCTCAGTGAATGTTGGTTTGTGGCAGGGGTGCATGATGTCTCCATGGTTGTTTAATTTGTTTATGGATGGGGTTGTTAGGGAGGTGAATGCAAGAGTTTTGGAAAGAGGGGCAAGTATGCAGTCTGTTGTGGATGAGAGAGCTTGGGAAGTGAGTCAGTTGTTGTTCAATGATGATACAGTGCTGGTGGCTGATTTGAGTGAGAAACTGCATTAGCTGGTGACTGAATTTGTTAAAGTGTGTGAAAGAAGACAGCTGAGAGTAAATGTGAATAAGAGCAAGGTTATTAGGTACAGTAGGGTTGAGGGACAAGTCAATTGGGAGGTAAGTTTGAATGGAGAAAAACTGGAGGAAGTGAAGAGTTTTAGATATTTGGGAGTGGATTTGGCAGCGGATGGAACCATGGAAGCGGAAGTGACTCATAGGGTGGGAGAGGGGGCGAAAGTTCTGGGGGCCTTGAAGAATGTATGGAAGTTGAGAACATTATCTTGGAAAGCAAAAATGGGTATGTTTGAAGGAATAGTGGTTCCAACAATGATATGTGGCTGCGAGGCATGGGCTATAGATATAGAGTTATGCGAATGAGGGTGGATGTGCTGGAAATGAGATCTTTGAGGACAATATGTGGTGCGAGTTGGTTTGATCGAGTAAGTAATGAAAGGGTAAGAGATCCATGGTAATAAAGAGAGTGGTTGAGACAGCAGAAGAGGGTGTTTTGAAATGGTTTGGTCACATGGAGACAATGAGTGAAGAAAGATTGACCAAGAGGATATATGTGTCAGAGGTGGAGGGAACGAGAAGTGGGAGAGCAAGTTGGAGGTGGAAAGATGGAGTGAAAAAGATTTTGAGTGATCGGGGCCTGAACATGCAGGAGGGTGAAAGGCGTGCAAGGAATAGAGTGAACTGAAACGATGTGGTATACCGGGGTCAACGTGCTGCCAATGGATTGAACCAAGGCATGTGAAGCGTCTGGGGTAAACCATGGAAAGTTTTGTGGGGCCTAGATGTGTTAAGGGAGCTGTGGTTTCAGTGCATTATACATGACAGCTAGAAACTGAATGTGAACGAATGTGGCCTTTGTTGTCTTTTCCTAGCGCTACATTGCACACATGCAGGGGGAGGGGGTTGTTACATGTGTCATTTCACATCTCTCTTGCCCTTTCATTACTCAATCAAACCACCTCACACCACATTGTCCTCAAACATCTCATTTCCAGCACATCACCCTCCTTCGCACAACTCTATCTATAGCCCATGCCTCACAATCATATAACATTGTTGGAACTACTATTCCTTCAAACATACCCATTTTAGCTTTCCAAGATAACGTCCTTGACTTCCACACATTTTTAACACTCCCCAAACTTTCACCCCCTTGATTCACTTCTGATTCCATCCACTGCCAAATCCACTCCCAGATATCTAAAACATTTAACTTCTTCCAGTTTTTCTCCATTCAAACTTACCTCCCAATTGACTTGTCCCTCAACCCTACTGTACCTAATAACCTTGCTCTTATTCACATTTACTCTCGGCTTTCTTCTTTCACACACTTTACCAAACTCGGTCACCAGCTTCTCGCCTGAATCTGCCACCAGTGCTGTATCATCACCTAACAACAACCAACTCACTTCCCAAGCTCTCTCATCCACAACAGACTGCATACTTGCCCCCCTTTCCAAAACTCTTGCATTCACCTCCCTAACAACCCCATCCATAAACAAATTAAACCACTATGGAGACATCACACACTCCTGCCACAAACCAACATTCACTGAGAACCAATCACTTTCCTCTCTTCCTACATGTACACATGCCGTACATCCTCAATAAAAACTTTTCACTGCTTCTAACAACTTGCCTCCCACACCATATATTAATACCTACCACAGAGCATCTCTGTCAACTATCATATGCCTTCTCCAGATCCGTAAATGCTACATACATATCCATTTGCTTTTCAAAGTATTTCTCATTTTTCAAAGCAAACACCTGATCCACACATCCTCTACCACTTCTGAAACCACACTGCTCTTCCCCAATTTGATGCTCTGTACATGCCTTCACCCTCTCAATCAATACCCTCCCATATAATTTCCCAGGAATGATCAACAAACTTATACCTATGTAATTTGAGCACTCACTTATCCCCTTTGCCTTTGTACAACGGCACTATGCAAGCATTCTGCTTTACCAACCAGTCAACAATACAGTCACCCCCTTTTGTAATAAATTCCACTGCAATACCATCCAAACCCAATGCCTTGCCAGCTTTCATCTACAGCAAAGCTTTTACTACCTCTTCTCTGTTTACCAAATCATTTTCCCTAACCCTCTCACTTTGCACACCACCTCGACCAAAACACCCTACCTCTGCCACTCTTATCAAACACATCAAACCTTCAAAATACTCACTCCATCTTCTCACATCACCACTACTTATCACCTCCCCATTAGCCCCCTTCACTGATGTTCCCATGTCTTACGCACTTTATTTACCTCCTTCCTAAACATCTTTTTTTATTTATTTATATTTTGCTTTGTCACTGTCTCCCGCATTAGCGAGGTAGAGCAAGGAAACAGATGAAAGAACATCCCAACCCACCCACATACACATGTATATACATACACGTCCTCACACGCACATATACATATCTATACATCACAGCGTATGCATATATATACACAGACATATATACACATGTACATAATTCATACTGTCTGCCTTTACTCATTCCCATCGCCACCTCGCCACACATGAAATAACATCCCCCTCCCCATGTGTGCGAGGTAGTGCTTGGAAAAGACAACAAAGGCCACATTCGTTCACACTCAGTCTCTAGCTGTCATGTAATAATGCACCGAAACCACAGCTCCCTTTCCACATCCAGGCCCCACAGAACTTTCCATGGTTTACCCCAGACGCTTCACATGCCCTGGTTCAATCCACTGACAGTACGTCAACCCCGGTATACCACATCGTTCCAATTCACTTCATTGCACACCTTTCACCCTCCTGCATGTTCAGGCCACAATCAAAATCTTTTTCACTCCATCTTTCCACCTCCAATTTGGTCTCCCACTTCTCATTCCCTCCACCTCTTACACACATATATCCTCTTGGTCAATCTTTCCTCACTCATCCTCTCCATGTGACCAAACCATTTCAAAACACCCTTGTTTGCTCTCTCAACCACTCTCTTTATTACCACACATCTCTCTTACCCAATTATTACTTACCCGATCAAACCAATTTCAGCACTCACTCTTATCCCCTTTGCCTTTGTACAATGGCACTATGCTAGCATTCCACCAATCCTGAGGCACCTTACCATGAGTCATACATACATTAAATAACCTTGCCATCCAGTCAACAATACAGTCACCCTTTTTAATAAATTCCACTGCAATACCACCCAAACCCACTGCCTTGCCAGCTTTCATCTTCCACAAAGCTTTTACTACCTCTCATCTGTTTACCAAATCATTTTCCCAAACTCTCAGTTTGCACACCACCTCGACCAAAACACCCTACATCTGCCACTCTATCATCAGACACATTCAACAAACCTACAGAATACTCACGCGATCTCATCACCACTACTTATCACCTCCCCATTAGCCCCCTTCACTGAAGTTCCCATTTGTTCCATTTACCTCCTTCCATCTTTTTATTCTCCCTAAAATTTAATGATACTCTCACCCCAACTCTCATTTGCCCTCTTTTCACCCCATTCCCTCTTCTTTTCTGAAAACCTCTACTAAACTTCATCTTCGCCTCCACAAGATAATGATCAGACATCCCTCCAGTTGTACCTCTCAGCACATTAACATCCAAATGTCTATCTTTTGCGTGCCTATCAATTAACACAATCCAATAATGCTTTCTGGCCATCTCTCCTACTTACATTTGTATACTTATGTATCTCTTTTTAAACCAGGTATTCCCAATCACCAGTCCTTTTTCAGCACAAATCTACAAGCTGTTCATTTCCATTTACAACACTGAACAACCCATGTACACTAATTATTCCCTCAATGCCACATTACTCACCTTTGCATTCAAATCACCCATCACTATAACCCAGTCTCGTGCATCAAAACTACTAACACACTCACTCAGCTGCTCCCAAAACACTTGCCTCTCATGATCTTTCTTCTCATGCCCAGGTGCATATGCACCAGTAATCACCCATCTCCATCCAGTTACAGTTTTACCCATATCAATCTAGTTTACTTTCTTACACACATACTCCCACCACTGTTTCAGTAGTGCTACTCCTTCCCTTGTTCTTGTCCTCTCACTAACCCCTGACTTTACTCCCAAGACATTCCCAAACCACTCTTCCCCTTTACTCTTGAGCTTTGTTTCACTCAGAGCCAAAATGTACAGGTTCCTTTCCTCAAACATACTATATATTATTTTTATTTTTATTATACTTTGTCGCTGTCTCCCGCGTTTGCGAGGTAGCGCAAGGAAACAGACGAAAGAAATGCCCCCCCCCCCCCATACACATGTATATACATACGTCCACACACGCAAATATACATACCTACACAGCTTTCCATGGTTTACCCCAGACGCTTCACATGCTCTGATTCAATCCACTGACAGCACGCCAACCCCGGTATACCACATCGATCCAATTCACTCTATTCCTTGCCCTCCTTTCACCCTCCTGCATGTTCAGGCCCCGATCACACAAAATCTTTTTCACTCCATCTTTCCACCTCCAATTTGGTCTCCCACTTCTCCATGTTCCCTCCACCTCCGACACATATATCCTCTTGGTCAATCTTTCCTCACTCATTCTCTCCATGTGCCCAAACCATTTCAAAACACCCTCTTCCACTCTCTCAACCACGCTCTTTTTATTTCCACACATCTCTCTTACCCTTAAGTTACTTACTCGATCAAACCACCTCACACCACACATTGTCCTCAAACATCTCATTTCCAGCACATCCACCCTCCTGCACACAACTCTATCCATAGCCTACGCCTCGCAACCATACAACATTGTTGGAACCACTATTCCTTCAAACATACCCATTTTTGCTTTCCGAGATAATGTTCTTGACTTCCACACATTCTTCAAGGCTCCCAGGATTTTCGCCCCCTCCCCCACCCTATGATCTACTTCCGCTTCCATGGTTCCATCTGCTGCCAGATCCACTCCCAGATATCTAAAACACTTTACTTCCTCCAGTTTTTCTCCATTCAAACTTACCTCCCAATTGACTTGATCCTCAACCCTACTGTCCCTAATAACCTTGCTCTTATTCACATTTACTCTTAACTTTCTTCTTTCACACACTTTACCAAACTCAGTCACCAGCTTCTGCAGTTTCTCACATGAATCAGCCACCAGCGCTGTATCATCAGCGAACAACAACTGACTCACTTCCCAAGCTCTCTCATCCCCAACAGACTTCATACTTGCCCCTCTTTCCAAAACTCTTGCATTCACCTCCCTAACCACCCCATCCATAAACAAATTAAACAACCATGGAGACATCACACACCCCTGCCGCAAACCTACATTCACTGAGAACCAATCACTTTCCTCTTCCTACACGTACACATGCCTTACATCCTCGATAAAAATTTTTCACTGCTTCTAACAACTTGCCTCCCACACCATATATTCTTAATACCTTCCACAGAGCATCTCTATCAACTCTATCATATGCCTTCTCCAGATCCATAAATGCTACATACAAATCCATTTGCTTTTCTAAGTATTTCTCACATACATTCTTCAAAGCAAACACCTGATCCACACATCCTCTACCACTTCTGAAACCACACTGCTCTTCCCCAATCTGATGCTCTGTACATGCCTTCACCCTCTCAATCAATATCCTCCCATATAATTTACCAGGAATACTCAACAAACTTATACCTCTGTAATTTGAGCACTCACTCTTATCCCCTTTGCCTTTGTACAATGGCACTATGCATGCATTCCGCCAATCCTCAGGCACCTCACCATGAGTCATACATACATTAAATAACCTTACCAACCAGTCAACCCCTTTTTTAATAAATTCCACTGCAATACCATCCAAACCAGCTGCCTTGCCGGCTTTCATCTTCCGCAAAGCTTTTCCTACCTCTTCTCTGTTTACCAAATCATTTTCCCTAACCCTCTCACTTTGCACACCACCTCGACCAAAACACCCTATATCTGCCACTCTATCATCAAACACATTCAACAAACCTTCAAAATACTCACTCCATCTCCCTCTCACATCACCACTACTTATCACCTCCCCATTTGCACCCTTCACTGAAGTTCCCATTTGCTCCCTTGTCTTACGCACTTTATTTACCTCATTCCAGAACATCTTTTTATTCTCCCTAAAATTTAATGATACTCTCTCACCCCAACTCTCATTTGCCCTTTTTTTCACCTCTTGCACCTTTCTCTTGACCTCCTGTCTTTCTTTTATACATCTCCCACTCAATTTCATTTTTTCCCTGCAAAAATCGTCCAAATGCCTCTCTTCTCTTTCACTAATACTCTTACTTCTTCATCCCACCACTCACTACCCTTTCTAATCAACCCACCTCCCACTCTTCTCATGCCACAAGCATCTTTTGCGCAATCCATCACCGATTCCCTAAATACATCCCATTCCTCCCCCACTCCCCCTACTTCCATTGTTCTCACCTTTTTCCATTCTGTACTCAGTCTCTCCTGGTACTTCCTCACACAAGTCTCTTTCCCAAGCTCACTTACTCTCACCACCCTCTTCACCCCAACATTAACTCTTCTTTTCTGAAAACCCATACAAATCTTCACCTTAGCCTCCACAAGATAATGATCAGACATCCCTCCAGTTGCACCTCTCAGCACATTAACATCCAAAAGTCTCTTTCGCGCGCCTGTCAATTAACACGTAATCCAATAACGCTCTCTGGCCACCTCTCCTACTTACATAAGTATACTTATGTATATCTCGCTTTTTAAACCAGTTAGTCCAAATGTAAACTACATCACCTGCAAAAGCTTATAAATAGATAAATTCATGTCATTTTCACTAAATACAACATGGAACAGCAGGCTATAAATACAAAAAAAATTTATGTTTTATTTATAAATTTTCTATACACAGGAATTGTACACAACTTGGGATTCCTTATGTAACTCAAGACCTAGCAACAGTGTAGTTTTGACATTGCCTAAATTGGGGTATATCTGTATGCCAACAAGACATGAACAGCTTATATTAGTCCATATGTACATTCATATTCCATTTCAAGTGAAAAAGCCTACAGCTTTTAAGACAGCACTCTACAACCTCATAAATATGATGTTCATCTCAGCCCATAGGTGAAGGAGGCACATCCAATCACTGTTTTGGCAATCCCACTGCCCAATAATGGGGCTCCCTTTCACCAATTCATACTGTAACTTAAAAAGCAAACAGCAATAAGAAGGCCATCATAAGGCAGAACAGACCCATGGCCTCAGACAAGGCAAAACCCAAAATGGCATATGAGAACAGCTGCTGCTTAAGGGAAGGATTACGTGCATAACCAATGATAAGGGAACCAAAAACTGAACCAATACCAGCACCAGAACCAGCAACACCAACTGTAGCAGCACCAGCACCAATGAATTTAGCAGCGGAATCAATATCTCTTGATGTAACAGAGGTCTGGAAACTGCGAGTTACTGGAGCCAGAGCCAGAGGGCGGGCCGTAACCTGGCTCACCACCTGTGAAAAAAAAAAAGTCTTAATTATCAGTGATTTCCACTCCCAATCCAAAAATATTTCAATGAATACACAATTTCCAATACAAAAATTCTAAATATGTGCGTACTGCCGTTTTAAAAAAAAGTTTCCTGGCATTAACTCTGATGCTAGAGGATAAGAGAATGTACAAGTTCTTTCTTTTCCTTTATGCATTTGTGCCATTCCGTGGGTATGCAGGTATGAATAAGTACACAGGCATGAGTATGTATATACATGTACATTATCCCTGGTTACATGGGAGAAAACTCCTCATACATATACATGTACTTTGTTATACTTAATTGCCATATCCCACATCAGGGAGGTAGCACATATATATATTCATTTATTTTGCTTTGTTGCTGTCTCCCACGTTAGCGAGGTAGCGCAAGGAAACAGACGAAGGAATGGTCCAACCCACCCACATACACGTCCACACACGCAAATATACATACCTATGCATCTAAACGTATACATATATATACACAGACATATACATATATACACATGTACATAATTCATAGTCTGCCTTTACTCATTCCCATCACCACCCCATCACACATGAAATTACAACCCCCTCCCCCCTCATGTGCACGAGGTAGCACTAGGAAAAGACAACAAAGGCCACATTCGTTCACACTCAGTCTCTAGCTGTCATGTAATAATGCACTGGAACAACAGCTCCCTTTCCACATCCAGGCCCCACAACTTTCCATGGTTTACCCTAGACGCTTCACATGCCCTGGTTCAATCCACTGACAGCACGTCAACCCCGGTATACCACATCGTTCCAATTCACTATTCCTTGCACACCTTTCAACCGATCACAAAATCTTTTTCACTCCATCTTTCCACCTCCCATTTGGTCTCCCACTTCTACTTGCCTCCACCTCTGACAAATATATCCTCTTGGTCAATCTTTCCTCACTCATTCTCTCCATGTGACCAAACCATTTCAAAACATCCTCTTCTGCTCTCTCAACCACACTTTTTATTACCACACATCTCTCTTACCCTTTCATTACTTAATCAAACCACCTCACCACATTGTCCTCAAACATCTCATCTCCAGCACATCCACCCTCCTCCGCACAACTCTATCTATAGCCCATGCCTTGCAACCATATAACATTGTTGGAACCACTATTTCTTCAAACACCCATTTTTGATTTCTGAGATAATGTTCTCCACTTCCACACAATTTTCAACACTCCCAGAATTTTGCCCCCTCCCCCACCCTATGATTCGCTTCTGCTTCCATGGTTCCATCCGCTGCCAAATCCACTCTCAGATATCTAAAACACTTCACTTCCTCCAGTTTTTCTCCGTTCAAACACCTCCCAATTGACTTGTCCCTCAACCCTACTGTACCTAATAACCTTGCTCTTATTCACATTTACTCTCAGCTTTGTTCTTTCACACACTACCAAACTCAGTCACCAGCCCTGCAGTTTCTCACCTGAATCAGCCACCAGCACTGTATCATCAGCAAACAACAACTGACTCACTTCCCAAGCTCTCTCATCCACAACATACTGCATATTTGCTGATTTCCACATCATCAAGGTAGCACCAAGGCACGAACGAGGAATGGTCCATCCACTCAAACGCCCATTCACGCACACACAACATATACAAAAACGCCCATTCACGCATAATAATATACATGTACATATTCTTATTTGCTTGCCTTCATCCATTCCTGTTGCTTCCCTGCCACACAGGTTACACTGAAACTACCCCAAAATGCTAAACCTTACACTAATTGATTTTGATAAGGCATTGAATTTGTGCAAGTTGAGGATTTTCAGGTCTAGGCATAAAAAGTTCCAAGGATATTTATAGCTTTGTGTGATGTGTCAGATAAGAGGCAGGAAATTCCAAAATGCAAACTAACAGTTTCCAGCGAGATTAACAATGTGTTTTATTATTGCATTTATGTACGACTAAGTTCATGTACTAACCATGATGTAGGGAACTCAGCTAGCACTTTTAGCTTTCTTTTGCCAATTGGAAAAAGAGTGACCACATATATTGTCAATCGGCAACTCTGCCAGTTGCAAAAAACTGGAAAACCAAGTGGTACCTTTACTGTAGATTACATGTCATGAAAAAAAGTTAACTACCAAGCCCAACACCTGGTGAAGAAATATGTCACAATCATGTGCATGGTTCAAAGCTTACTTGCATAATGTTCATTAATTTAAGCTTCACTGGCTGGGAATTTGATAGACAGCTAAAGAGGAAGCAGCAGCCTCAGAGGTAATAGGTAAACATTTTATGCTTTTAAACAATTCCAATATGAAAAGTTGTCCACATTTTATCTAAAAGACTACATGCAGGCAAAGCTCATACAAATAAGACTAATGTAGGCAATCACTGTCTACAGTTCATGTCATTACAAAACTGACACATCTGGTTCTCACTACATATTTAAGTACTTGTGCAGAAGCTCAAATCTCCTGCCGTCTAGGAAGTGTGAAGGGGTAACACCCATTTAACAGCATTGGGCCATAAAATACACACCTGATATGATTTGCTTCAATATCATCCCATCCTAGCCATTTGAACTTTCCTCCTAATGAGTGGAGAAGCTTGAATGTGATTGTCACCAACAGACAGAGCTCTTCAAATGAACTTTACATAATCCCCTCCATAGTATTTTTCTGCTTCAATAACACTGGTTGGATGTGGGCTCAGTTGCTTCTTAAGCTCTACTACCATAGCCTGCCTGACAAGGGGGATGTCTTCTGCCTTCACTTAAGGTTCAAACAGAGACTTGGGCATATCAGCAAATGTACACTCCATAGCCATACATGTTCTGCTACTGTGGAATTTCAGTGTTGGTGTAGTGGCCCCAGCCCTGAGAGAGAGGAGAAACAGATTGGAGTGTGGGACAAAACCTTGACCATTTCATCCTGCCTTCCTTGAAAGTCTTCACAAGTCTCCAGCCACACCGTCAAGATAGATAATCTGCTTCAATTAGAAAATAACAGGAGGGACTAGTGCTGGCTCTTCACAGAATTACAAGGAACTAGTATCATGTCTTGCTCACCCACCTTTCTTTGATTTTGTAGCTACTGGGAAAGTTTGACAAGTTTTGACAATTTTTTTTAAAATGTTCCCATGGCAGCACTTGCAACGAGCCTAAGATTATTCTCGATGACAAAGTCGGCCAATTCTCTTGTCCGTGCTACCACAAATGAAGGCTTTCAGATTTTCGTATCAGATTCCCTCAGTAAAACCAATTGCAACACAAAGCTGTCAATCTTCTGGTACTGGGGCAAGGTGAATGGAACCAATTTTATAAGTTTTGTCAATGTGCTGTGGCAGATCATGATTCAGGCTGGGATACTGTCATTTGATTTTGTGCCCTTCTGTTTCATGGCTTGTCTGGCTAAATGCTGTGCAGAGTTCTCAGGCAGTTTTCTTGCTATTGTGCCACTAAGAAGTTCTCAGCAAGTCTCTTGCATAGCAAACTGAATTGTCCCATAAACACCATGTGCATTCTCTGATGATTTCCAAACAAAATGCTGCCTCTAGAAACATTGTGCAGGAGATGCCCTCTGCCAATGACATGTCAAAGGAGAGGCACAAAAGGCCAAGCAGCAGCACTGGAGCCTACCAGTTATGACGAGTTAAAAGGAACGAGTGATTGAGGGTGATGGTGCCAAATGTGAATGGTATGACTGTGGACAAAAGAAGGGAGACTGAAGATGTGTAAAAGTTGTAGCATGGATGAGCTATGGATTGGAGAAACCCAGGCAGGGAGTGTGAAGTGCAAATGGAAATTAATGCAAGTTATGGCAGGACAGTGAAGATGGTGTGGTATGGACAAGAATGAGTGAAAATCATTCGATGTCTGGTGTTTAATCAAACTATACCTGAATTTATATGTCTATACGGCCTTTTAAGGTACTTATAGTTTTAGCATTCACTACATCTGACGGTATCTTATTCCAGCACTAAACACACCTACAGGAAAAGGTTTTCCCACATCCATACTACATCTCTTAGCTTTGACTTTTATTCCATTTGTCCAAGTAATCACATTTTCATGTATTTAGAAAATATGCTCATGGTTTACTCTATCAAACTTCAGAATTTTAAACACTTTGATTAAGTCATCACAAAGTATGTTTTTTTAGCTTCTCTTCGTATGCCAGATTTCTAAAGGATGGGATCAATTTGTCATGCATCTTTGCACTTGCTCTAAATTTTCCTCATTCTTTTTAGTTTGGGGACCAAAACTGAACTGAATATTCAAGGCGTGGTCTTACTAGAGATTTATACGGGATTGTTTCTGACGTCTTATAATCCATCTTCCTGACTATGAAACCTAACATTTGGTTACCTTTTTTACTTGCTGGTTGACACTGTTTAGTGTGTTTGAAATTGTTGCTAATGACAACAAAGTCCTTTTCATTTTCTTAGAAATTCTGAAATTTGTAGTCGTAACACATATCCTTGTCTCCAAAGAGCACAACTTTACACTAATCATTAAACTTCATTTGCCATCTATCTGACCACTCTGCTAGTAAGTTAAGATCTCTCCAAATCATTTCGCAGTCCTGCCCGCTCTATCCCCAAGTTCAGTATCAGCAAAGATCTTTGATAAAACCAAAATCTAGGTCATTAATGTAAATTATAAAAATAGGGCCTAGGACTGACCCCTGTGGTACACCACTCGTTACATCTAGCCAATCTGTGTCTTTGCCATTTAATACTACTTACCGATTTCTTCCAGTAAGACAGTTTCTGTGTTTAGAAAGGGTAGTGAGTGGTGGGATGAAGAAGTAAGAGTATTAGTGAAAGAGAAGAGAGAGGCATTTGGACGATTTTTGCAGGGAAAAAATGCAATTGAGTGGGAGAAGTATAAAAGAAAGAGACAGGAGGTCAAGAGAAAGGTGCAAGAGGTGAAAAAAGGGCAAATGAGAGTTGGGGTGAGAGACTATCAGTAAATTTTAGGGAGAATAAAAAGATGTTCTGGAAGGATGTAAATAGGGTGCGTAAGACAAGGGAGCAAATGGGAACTTCAGTGAAGGGCGTAAATGGGGAGGTGATAAGTAGTGGTGATGTGAGAAGGAGATGGAATGAGTATTTTGAAGGTTTGTTGAATGTGTCTGATGACAGAGTGGCAGATATAGGGTGTTTGGGTCGAGGTGGTGTGCAAAGTGAGAGGGTTAGGGAAAATGATTTGGTAAACAGAGAAGAGGTAGTAAAAGCTTTGCGGAAGATGAAAGCCGGCAAGGCAGCAGGTTTGGATGGTATTGCAGTGGAATTTATTAAAAAAGGGGGTGACTGTATTGTTGACTGGTTGGTAAGGTTATTTAATGTATGTATGACTCATGGTGAGGTGCCTGAGGATTGGCGGAATGCGTGCATAGTGCCACTGTACAAAGGCAAAGGGGATAAGAGTGAGTGCTCAAATTACAGAGGTATAAGTTTGTTGAGTATTCCTGGTAAATTATATGGGAGGGTATTGATTGAGAGGGTGAAGGCATGTACAGAGCATCAGATTGGGGAAGAGCAGTGTGGTTTCAGAAGTGGTAGAGGATGTGTGGATCAGGTGTTTGCTTTGAAGAATGTATGTGAGAAATACTTAGAAAAGCAAATGGATTTGTATGTAGCATTTATGGATCTGGAGAGGGCATATGATAGAGTTGATAGAGATGCTCTGTGGAAGGTATTAAGAATATATGGTGTGGGAGGCAAGTTGTTAGAAGCAGTGAAAAGTTTTTATCGAGGATGTAAGGCATGTGTACGTGTAGGAAGAGAGGAAAGTGATTGGTTCTCAGTGAATGTAGGTTTGCGGCAGGGGTGTGTGATGTCTCCATGGTTGTTTAATTTGTTTATGGATGGGGTTGTTAGGGAGGTAAATGCAAGAGTCTTGGAAAGAGGGGCAAGTATGAAGTCTGTTGGGGATGAGAGAGCTTGGGAAGTGAGTCAGCTGTTGTTCGCTGATGATACAGCGCTGGTGGTGGATTCATGTGAGAAACTGCAGAAGCTGGTGACGGAGTTTGGTAAAGTGTGTGGAAGAAGAAAGTTAAGAGTAAATGTGAATAAGAGCAAGGTTATTAGGTACAGTAGGGTTGAGGGTCAAGTCAATTGGGAGGTGAGTTTGAATGGAGAAAAACTGGAGGAAGTGAAGTGTTTTAGATATCTGGGAGTGGATCTGTCAGCGGATGGAACCATGGAAGCGGAAGTGGATCATAGGGTGGGGGAGGGGGCGAAAATTTTGGGAGCCTTGAAAAATGTGTGGAAGTCGAGAACATTATCCCGGAAAGCAAAAATGGGTATGTTTGAAGGAATAGTAGTTCCAACAATGTTGTATGGTTGCGAGGCGTGGGCTATGGATAGAGTTGTGCGCAGGAGGATGGATGTGCTGGAAATGAGATGTTTGAGGACAATGTGTGGTGTGAGGTGGTTTGATCGAGTAACGTAAGGGTAAGAGAGATGTGTGGAAATAAAAAGAGCGTGGTTGAGAGAGCAGAAGAGGGTGTTTTGAAATGGTTTGGGCACATGGAGAGAATGAGTGAGGAAAGATTGACCAAGAGGATATATGTGTCGGAGGTGGAGATAACGAGGAGAAGAGGGTGACCAAATTGGAGGTGGAAAGATGGAGTGAAAAGGATTTTGTGTGATCGGGGCCTGAACATGCAGGAGGGTGAAAGGAGGGCAAGGAATAGAGGGAATTGGAGCGATGTGGTATACAGGGGTTGACGTGCTGTCAGTGGATTGAATCAAGGCATGTGAAGCGTCCGGGGTAAACCAAGGAAAGCTGTGTAGGTATGTATATTTGCGTGTGTGGACGTGTGTATGTACATGTGTATGGGGGGGTTGGGCCATTTCTTTCGTCTGTTTCCTTGCGCTACCTCGCAAATGCGGGAGACAGCAACAAAGTATAAAAAAAAAAAAAAAGTTTCTGACCCATACACAATTCAATTCCATGTGAGGTACTTATCGAAAGCCTTTTGGAAATCTATATATATTACATCAGTACATTTTTGTCCCAATTCTGAAAACTAAAAAATTCCAGCAAATTCATCAGGCAGGATCATGTAGCAAAAACACTGTTGGTTGTCCATAATAACTGTGTTCTAGAACTGACAATTTTCTCATTTTCTTTCAAAGTTATGGAGACTGTAGCCACAGCAACTCCCCTTGGAGTTCTAAGAGTGAACAGGGCATCAGATATATATTGTACAATGCTGAAATCAAAAGCACATGCAATGACTAAAAGAATGCATTTGAAAAGCTAATATTAAAAACTCGGTAAATTTGTAGCTTATGCCCTGCAGAAGTAATGAAATATCTATGAATCAAATAAGTCAAACTTCACTTAACTCATTTACGAGCTAAGAGAAGCACTTTTTAAAAATCAATTGAACATGAATTTCAAATTCTGGAGAAACAAAATTATCATACAGTACCATTACTTTCAAATAATGACAAGTTTACAACCGAATTCTTACAATGTTTAAGATCAATTAAAAAAAATGGGTATTTCTAGTTTATAGAAGTTAGAAAACTTATAAGTACACCTTCCTAAATCTATATTCTTTTACAAGCTCTGATGTACATGACAAAAGTGCTTCTCAAAATCAGATCAACTGCATATATATTTCATAATTACTGTGGGGCATAAACTAAAAAATATATTCTAAGTTTTGCTGGGATGTAAACAAAGTTCAGATGTCAAAATAAGAATGACTACGAATGGGAAATATCGCATGCATTAATTCAAGCCCTAATCTATAGACAACTGAATTTGCCTAAAATGTTTGCAAAAGAAATTAATTCAAATGTTATGAAAAAGGAGGATTCACAAATGCTATTATTCTATTAATAGAAAATAGGCATTTCTACACCTTTATTGGCACCTTATTATGAGCGTTCCCCTGGCATTCAAAATAAATCTCTAGATTCAAGTGCCAGGTGAATACTGTACAGTCCACAGAACAGTATTCCCTTCTTGTTCATTTATTATTTGATAGTGTTAGCCATGCATCACAAACTATTGACTGATTTTTACCCATTCTCCCTCTACTTCAAAGCCCTAGCTCCATATGACCTATGTCAAATTCCTCCTATTTATGTACAAAACTAGCATCAGTTTTAAAAAAATAACCCAGAAAAAGTGCCTGTAAGATAGGCAGATCTATGCTTAACTTCCCACAATGCATTCCACAGTATGCATCCTAACAAAGACCTCATCAAAAATAATTTCACTCAAAAAATATTAGGGATCGAACTGATGCTTAAGATATCTCCCATATAACATTAGACATTTCTTTACACATTTAAATTTCTAACATCCTTGATCACGATCCAAAAAAGTAAATTACATTCTAATAACCCTAAATTTAAACGGACATGTGTAGCATCCATATTTTTCCAGTTCTCCAAGTATTTTACATAATCTAAACCAATTATTCACCTAATATATACTTCCATTAACAATCAAATCCCACTAATCACTTGACAATGGTACATTCATTCCACATCATAATACACAAGTTCCCCAACCTTCTTCATACAAGTTTGTAGAATACTTGGTATTTCGCTATTCTATGCTAATAATCAAATATTTCATCTTCACTTCTGGTGAAATGCTTTACTATGAAGATATAACTCTGGTACCGACTTTATATACTATGAACATTACATAAAACAACTTGACTAGCATCTAAGATATATTTGTCCATTCTGAATACTCAATCCTTCAAGCCACTTACAGTAACATTCCTGGTAGCATTCCTGGTGATGGGAAGGGCGAGCCTAGCAGCATACATGATGTTGACTATTGTTTTACCTGGAAAAGAAACAGCCGGTTAACAATCGTCGCCATTTTCAGTTCATCACTAACAGCCGGCGTAAAGATCTCAGCCTCTACTACAATTATTACCGCTCGTCTCTCTCCACTAACTCCTTCAACACAATCATCTTACACTCTACTTCTTGGTCTTTAACCCCTACATTATCCTAAAGCACAAAACTAACAATAAGGCCTATCCTAAATACTGACCAGTAACGGTAACGTTGCCTCTCTGATGTGACGGAGGATAGTGGGCCCGTCGTCTGCGCCGGAGCCGGTCTTCCCCCTCACACTGCGCATGCGTCTCCCCCCCCCCCCACCACCAGACCAATAGCACAAATATGAGATAAAAAAAAAAAAAATTTACACACCTGTGATCTCTTGCAATATATCTTTTATGAAAAAGGTAAACAGTTATTATTTGATTATAAATACTAAGAATGCTATTAAGTAACTTAAAATACAGATCTTGCCAAGGGCTACGGCTACTGAAATTCTTGTGAATTGTTTTATGAATTAAAACTTCAGAAAGTAATTTCTAACTCATTCCCATTCACTATAGTAGACTGATAAATTGGCATAAATAATTCAGAGAAATATCCAATATTAGATCACAAACTTAATATTTCGAGGATAAAAGTGCCCTTTGCATTGATCAGCTGGCCATTGATGGCGCAGATTTCAAACATGATATTTTTCGTGCTCCGCTCCCATTAACAAGTGGTAAAGACTCCATAATAACTCTCACGACCTTAATTCATGTCCATTATGGCATGGTAAAAGATAAATTTCAAAGCTGTTATGAAAATTTCTTACATTTGTACACAAACTTGGCAGATAACGTGGATATCATGGCTCTAGTTTTACCATAAGCCATGATACCTGGCCAAGATGGGACCTAATCTCCGGCCAAAATGTCTGGTCCTGGCTAAATGTTTCATGGTCCCTGGGTAACATGTCTCATCCCTGACCAACATAAGTCTGCTCCCTGGACAAAGTGGGTCGTCGTTCCTGAACAACATGGGTTGCCGTTCCTGGCCAGCATGGGTCATTGTTCCTGGCCAGCATGGGTCATGGCACCTGGCCAACATGATTCATGGTCCTGGTTACCATGGGTTACGATCCATTGCTAGCATAGGTCATTATCCCTGATCAACATAAGTCTGATCCTTGGCCAACATGGATCATGTTATCTGGCCACCATGGGTAACGATTCCTGTCCCGCATGGGTCATGATCCTTGGCCAGCAAAGGTCATGATTCCTACCCAACATGGGTCATGATCCCAGGCTAACATGAGTCTGGTCACTGATTTACATGGGTCACGGTCCCTTTCCAACTTGGGTCATGATACTTGCCCAGTCATGAACACTGACCAACATTAGTCTGGTCCATGACCAACATGGGTCATAATCTTAGGTCATCATGGGTCACGATTCCTGATTAACATGAATCTGGTACCTGGCCATCATGGGTCATGATCTCTGGCCAGCAGGGATCATGATCCTTACCCAACATGGGTTATGATACCAACCCAACATGGGTCAAAATCTCAGGCCAAAGTTAGTATGGTCCTTGACCTACATGGGTCATGATCCCTGCCCAACATGGATCATGACCCCTATCCAGCATGGGCCACGATCCCTGTCCATGGGCCATGATCCATCCCCAACATGATTCACGATCCATGCCTAACATGATTTATAATCCATGCCCAACATGATTCATGATCTTTGCCCAACATGACTCATGATCCCTGTCCATCATGGGTCATGATCCCTGTCCATCATGGGTCATGATCCCTGCCCATCATGGGTCATGATCACTGTCCATCATGGGTCATGATCGCTGTCCATCATGGGTTACGACTCCTGCCCATCATGGGTCGTGATCCCTGCCCATCATGGGTCATGATCCGTCCATCATGGGTCATGATCCCTGCCCATCATGGGTCATGATCACTGTCCATCATGGGTCATGATCGCTGTCCATCATGGGTTACGACTCCTGCCCATCATGGGTCGTGATCCCTGTCCATCATGGGTCATGATCCCTGTCCATCATGGGTCATAATCCCTGTCCATCATGGGTCATGATCACTGTCCATCATGGGTCATGATCGCTGTCCATCATGGGTTACGACTCCTGCCCATCATGGGTCGTGATCCCTGCCCATCATGGGTCATGATCCGTCCATCATGGGTCATGACCCCTGTCCATCATAGGTCATGATCCCTGTCCATCATGGGTCATGATCCCTGTCCATCATGGGTCATGATCCCTGTCCATCATGGGTCATGATCCCTGTCCATCATGGGTCATAATCCCTGTCCATCATGGGTCATGATCCCTGACCATCATGGGTCATGATCCCTGCCCATCATAGGTCATGATCCGTCCATCATGCGTCATGATCCCTGCCCATCATGGGTCATGATCCCTGTCCATCATGGGTCATGATTCGTTCATCATGGGTCATGATCCGTCCATCATGGGTCATGATCCCTGCCCATCATGGATCATGATCCGTCCATCATGGGTCATGATCCCTGTCCATCATGGGTCATGATCCGTCCATCATGCGTCATGATCCCTGCCCATCATGGGTCATGATTCGTTCATCATGGGTCATGATCCGTCCATCATGGGTCATGATCCGTCCATCATGGGTCATGATCCCTGTCCATCATGGGCCATGATCCCTGTCCATCATGGGTCATGATCCCTGCCTATCATGGGTCATGATCCGTCCATCATGGGTCATGATCTCTGTCCATCATGGATCATGATCCCTGTCCATCATGGGTCATGATCCCTGCCTATCATGGGTCATGATCCGTCCATCATGGGTCATCATCCCTGTCCATCATGGGTCATCATCCCTGTCCATCATGGGTCATGATCCCTGTCCATCATGGATCATGATCCCTGTCCATCATGGGTCATGATCCCTGTCCATCATGGATCATGATCCCTGTCCATCATGGGTCATGATCCCTGCCCATCATGGGTCGTGATCCCTGCCCATCATGGGTCATGATCCCTGCCCATCATGGGTCGTGATCCCTGCCCATAATGGGTCATGATCCCTGTCCATCATGGGTCGTGATCCCTGCCCATAATGGGTCATGATCTCTGTCCATTATGGGTCATGATCCCTTCCAATCATGGGTCATGATCTGTAACCAATATGGGCTATGATCCATAACCAACATGGGCTATGATCCGTAACCAACATGGGCCATGATCCGTAATCAACATGGGTCATGATCCCTGCCCATTATGCGTCATGATCCCTGTCCATCATGGGTCATGATCTCTGCCCATCATGAGCCATGATCCCTGCTCAGCATGGGTCATGATCCCTGTACATCATGTATCATGATCCCTGCCCATCATGGGTCATGATCACTGTCCGTCATGGTTCACGACTCCTGCTCATCATGGGTCGTGATCCCTGTCCAACATGGATTATGATCCCTGCCCATCATGGGTCATGATCTCTGCACAATATGGGCCATGATCCCCACCCAACATGGACCATGATCCCTGTCCAACATGGGCCATGATCCAGTTCCAATAGGGGTCATGATCCCTGTCCAACATGGGCCATGATCCCTGCCCATCATGGGCCGTTATTCCTGGCCAACATAGGCCATGATCCCTACCCAATATGGGCCATGATCCCTGACCAACATGGATCATGATCCTTGCCCATCATGGGTCATGATCCCAGTCCATCAAGGGTCATGATCCCTGCCCATCATGGGGCTTGATCCCTGCCCATTATGGGTCATGATCCCTGTCCATCAGGGGTCATGATCCCTGTCCATCATGGGTCATGATCCCTGTCCATTATGGGTCTTGATCCCTGCCCATTATGGGTCATGATCCCTGTCCATCAGGGGTCATGATCCCTGTCCATCATGGGTCATGATCCCTGTCCATTATGGGTCTTGATCCCTGCCCATTATGGGTCATGATCCCTGTCCGTCATAGGTCATGACCCCTGCCCAACATGGGCCATGATCCCTGTCCAACATGGGCCATGATCCCTGTCCAACATGGGCCATGATCCCTGCCCATCATGAATCATGATCCCTGTCCAACATGGGCCATGATCCCTGCCCAACATGGGCCATGATACTTGCCCATGTCATGATCCCTGTCCTACATGGGCCATGATCCCTTCCCAACATGGGCCATGATCCCTGCCCAAGATAGCCCATGATCCCTGCCGAAGATAGCCCATGATCCTTACCCAACATGTCATGATCCCTGTCCAACATGGGCCATTATCCCTTCCCAACGTGGGTTATGATCCATTCTCAGCATGAGTCACATGGATCATGATCCCTACCCATCCTGAGTCATGATCCTTGCCCAACATGGGCCATGATCCATGCCCAAAATGAGTCATGATCTCTGCCCAACATGAGCCACGATCCCTGCCCAACATGGGTCATAATCTATGTCCAACATGAGTCATGATCCATGCCCAACATGGGTCATGATCCCTTCCCATCATGAGTCATGATCCCTGCCCAATATGGGCCATGATTCCTGCCCAACATGAGTTATGATCCATGCCCAACATGGGTCATGATCCCTACCTATCATAAGTCATGATCCTTGCCCAACATGAGCCATGATTCCTGCCCATGGGCTATGATCTATGCCCAACATGAGTCATGATCCATGCCCAGCATGGGTCATGATCTATATAAAATATGAGTCATGATCCATGCCCAACATGAGTCATGTTCCATACCCATCATGAGTAATGATCCTTGTACAGCATGGGCCATGATCCATGCCCTACATGAATCACGATCCATGCCCAACATAGGTCATGATCCATGCCCAACATGGGCCATGATCCCTACCAACATGGATCATGGGCCCTATCCACATGAGTCTGACCACAGACCTACATGGGCCATGATCCCTACCCAACATGAGCCATGGCCCATAACCAACCTGGGCCATAAATTATAGCCAACAAAGGTCATGATTCCTATCCAACATGGGCCTCGATCCCTGCCCAACATGAGTTATGATGCCTGTCCAACGTGGGCGCTGGTCCCTGGTCAACGATGGGTCTTGTCCCTGATCAACAATGGGCCTGGGCCTTAGCCAGGAATAAGTTTGGTCCCTGGTCAATAATGATTCTTACCAACAATGGACCTGGTTCCTGGCCAACAATAATTTCGGTCCCCGGCCAACAATGATTTTGGTCCTTGGCCAACAAGAATTCTGGTCCTTGGCCAAAAATAAGTCCGTTCCCTGGCCATGAATGGTCCTGGTTCCTAACCAGCCCTAAGTCCTGTCCTTTGCCAATAAGAATGGTTCCTGACCAACAATGGGTCTGATCCGTGGTAGCAATAGGTCTCGTCCTTCGCCAACAATGGGGCTGATCTTTGGCCAGCAATAGGTCTCGTCCCTCGCCAAGAATGGGTCTAATCCCTGGCCAGCAATAGGTCTCGTCCTTCGCCAACAATGGGTTCGATCCCTGGCCAGGAATAGGTCTCGTCCTTTGCCAACAGTGGGTCTGATCCCTGACCGGCAGTAGGTCTCGTCCTTCGCCAACAATGAGTCTGATCTCTGACAAGCAGTAAGTCTCGTCCTTCGCCAACAATGGGTCTAATATTTGGCCAGCAATAGGTCTCGTTCCTCGCCAAGAATGGGTCTAATCCCTGGCCAGCAATAGGTCTCGTCTTTCGCCAACAATGGGTCTGATCCCTGGCAAACAATAAGTCTCTTCCTGCGCCAACAATGGATCTGATCCCTGGCCAGCACTAGGTCTCGTCTCTTGCCAAGAATGGGTCTAATCCCTGGCCAGCAATAGGTCTCGACCTTCGCCACCAATGGATATGGTCCCGGGTCAACTTGGTCCCTAAGCAACAGCAATTCTGGTAACTGAACTACGGTAGATTTGGTTGCTGGCCAACAGCAGGTCTGGGCCTTGACCAAAGATGGATTTGTTCACTGGCCAACAGTAAGATTGGTCACTGAGCAACAGCAACCTCATACTTGGCCAACGGTGGGTTTGGTCCGTGCTCCGTGGCACCAGTAGGTCTAGCCCTGGCCAACAGTAGGCCTTGTTCCTGACCAACACTAGACCTGATATGTACATGTCAACAGTAGGTGTGGTGCCCAGTCTTCGCTAAGTAACAAGGATTTCCTTCCTTATTTAAGGTAAAAATCGTAGTACTACTTTATCAGTTCACTGAGGTCGGGACTCACCGTTATGTAAAAGGCTCATATTCATAATGGTTTCGTTAACACTTACCAACATTTTAGATTAATCTTTTTGTATATTTTGTCACTTGGTATTTCATCAAAAGGCTAGAATCAAAATTCAAATTACCAGTAAACTTAAGAACACGCACATTACCATAGACTGTTATAAGAGGATTACATAAGTTAAATGGTGACCTGTGATGTAGTGGTGTAAATTTACCTCTTCATTATAGACACAGTGTTTTCCACTTGACTAAAATCTGGCATGTAAATGAAGCAAGTCATTGAGGTTGAAGTGCTTAACAGCTTTACGTTCATAATAGGGGTATTTTGTAGGTGTTCATTATCTGCTAGGAAAATGTTTCCCATAATGTTATGTCATGTCTCACATTTGCTAGATGATTCATGATCTGCGTTTGCCAAGATACATAATTTTAATAACACTTTATTATAAAGTATTTGATTGAGATATACTGTGTTGATGATAATGGCGGAACCGTATTTCCATAAATAGAGACCATGGCAACTGATACCGCCCATGCCAACCCCACCCAGCTGGTTTAGTTTTTTTTCTCGCATGACAACCAAAGGTGAATATGAAACATAATGATGATTACAATAATAAGATATGTATTTGATAAGATAGCCATATCAAATCCAACGAAATTCAGTCACCCAAATTGCTTAGGAAATGTGATACCGCGTCCGGTAAGTGAATATTTTTCTTCACAATTCCGTGACATCTAAACTCCCATACAGAATTTTACTAAACCTGGAAAGACCTAAATCAACTAAACATTTTGAAGATAGAAAAAGTACCTTCTAATTATCGGAATGTTCTTGTTCAACCTAGGAGCACATGTTTACCATGGTCGTGTCTAATATGGTTATGCATGGTCTCATGGCTAGCTTATGATATCATAGGTGGATGCTAAACACAACACGCACCACCCACCCAATTCATTCAAGTATAATTCGTCCTTCACAAACATATCAGACTATATGTAGAAATGCTGCCACAACTTTACAAACTCAACTCCCTCCTGAAAACGGAGGCTCGCTTACCTGTTAATTATAGTGAACGCCTTATTAAAGAAAGCATTCCCGATCCTGGAAAGAAATCATGAAATCCTAATGTTACTAGTTTTATCTCGCAAATGTCGAATAAGCCGGCTATATTTCTCCCAAACCTCTTCCACTATCTCCTTCAGTACATGATTAGTAAGTACCAACATCACATAAAACACGTGTATAATTATCATTAGTGCCTCCACAAACTTCCTTTACAATGTTGGCAATATCAACTACCCTGGCAACTAGAAAACCCAAACGTTTACGGCCCGAGGGTTCTCTTTCTGCCCCAGAATTCCTGCAGTTGTCCTCGGATTTAAGAGTTATCCATGAGGCTTACTTCGTGTTCGTTGTCCTCCACATCATCCAAAGCATGAAACCAAATTTTTGCAATCATGGCCACCAAAGGTGGACGTTTAAGGGTTTTCGCACCTCATGGGTCTACCTAAAAGGGTCTGCTTTCCTGGGTAAGAGAAGAGGGATTACTTTGGGGCGGCTCAACACCCACAGTGATGTTTCCCAGCTCACTTCCTGATTCTCTCAGCATTCAGCAAGCTGGAGTCCATCATATCCTTAAGGATATCTACCTTGAGTGTTAGAACAATTATCTTATCAGTAACTGCAAACAGCTTTTTCTCAAGGATCCGTCTGTCCACGCAAGACCTGCAAATAAAAAGGCATTGCAAGATATTGTAAAACTGAACCCTAAACTTTTGATCTGCTGGCATGCTGAACTACTTAGAGAGAAATGATATACTACTGGAAAAATTTTTTGTTAAAAGACCGGAAAAATTGTCACCGAACCATTGACCATACAAGCACTGACCAGGTTCCTCACGGTTCAAGAATCCAGCAGTCTCCTACCGTTACCCCCTGGTACACATTGTCCTGGGTGAATTTTGTGGTGTCAAAAGTGAGTGTTTTGACCAGTATGGTGTAAAGATAAACGATGTGTATGGGGGACGCAGATATCGTCTTAGATTGTCAGTATGATTATCTATAAGATGGTGAGTGTGGTGGACGCAGATATCGTCTTAGTTTGTCAATATGATTATCTATAAGATGGTGAGTATGGGGTACAAAACCGAATATTGTGCTTATTATGTATAGTGTTGTATATTCTAAATAACTGTTTGAAATGATCGATGCTTACAAGTTAGGAGAGCTGGAATGTTATGATAAATGTGGTAGCTAGTATAGTTACGGTGAATGTTAAATAGGGTATGTTGTATGGTCATGTCGAATGACAAGTTTTATGTATGATGGAAGGTTGTATTGTGAAGATGAATGAATAATATAGCGTATGATGGTAGGTTGTGTGGTTTGGATGAATGAGAGGTGTGGTGTATTGTAGTAGGTTGTATGGTTATGGTAAATGACAAGTATAGTGTATGATGGTAGGATGTATGGTTATGATGAATGTCAAGTATTATGAATGATGATTGGTTGTACGTTTCAGGTAAATGTCAAGTATGGTGTACGATGGTAGGCTGTATGGTTATGGTGAACGACAAATTGGGTGTATGGTTATGGTGAACTACAAATAGGGTGTATAATGGTAGGTTGTATGGTTAAGGTGAATGTCGAGTGTGGTGCATGATGGTAGGTTGCATGGTTATGGTAAGTTATAAGCATGGTCGTATGGTTGTAGTGAATGATAAGTAGGGTGTGTGATGGTAGGTTATATGGTTAATGTAAATGACAGGTATGGTGCATGATAGTAGTTTGTATGGTTATATTGAATATCAAGTACGGTGTATGATAACAGGTTGTTTTGTTAGTATAGTGAATGAAAAGTATGGTGTACGATGGTAGGTTGTATGGTTATGGTATATGATGTTAGGTTGCATGATTATGATGTATGATGGCAGGTTGTATGTATATGGTGTGTGAAGGTAGGTTGTATGATTATGGGGTATTATGGTAGGTTGTATGTTAATGTTGTATGATGAAAGGTTGTATGTTTATGGTGTGTGGTGGTAGATTATATGTTTATGGTGTATGATGGTAGGTTGTATGTTTATGGTGTATTATGGTAGGTTTTATGTTTATGGTATATGATGGTAGCTTGTATGATTATGGTGTATGCTGGTAGGTTGTATGTTCATGGTGTATGATGGTAGGTTGTACGATTATGGTGTATGCTGGTGGTTTGTATTATTATGGTGTATGATGGTAGGTTGTATGATTATGCTGTATGGTGATAAGTTGTATGTTTATGGTGTATGGTGGTAGGTTGTATGATTATGGTGTATTATGGTAGGTTGTACGTTAATGGTGTATGATGGTAGGTTGTATGTTTATGGTGTATGATGGTAGATTGTATGTTTATGATGTGTGATGGTAAGTTGTATGTTTATGGTGTATGATGGTAGGTTTTATGTTTATGGTATATGATATTAAGTTGTATGTTTATGGTGTATGATGGTAGGTTGTATGATTATGGTGGATGCTGGTAGGTTGTATGTTTATGGTGTATGATGGTAGGTTGTATGATTATGGTGTATGTTGGTAGGTTGTATGTTTATGGTGTATGCTGGTAGGTTGTATGGTTATAGTGTACGATGTTAGGTTGTATGATTATGGTGTATGATGGCACTTTGTATGTTTATGGTGTATGAAGGTAGGTTTTATGATTATGGGGTATTATGGTAGGTTGTATGTTATTGGTGTATGATGGTAGGGTGTGTTTATGGTGTATGATGGTAGATTGTATGTTTATGGTGTATGATGGTAAGTTATATGTTTATGGTGTATTATGGTAGATTTTATGTTTATGGTATATGATGGTAGGTTGTATGATTATGGTGTATGATGGTAGGTTGTATGGTTCTAGTGTATGATGTTAGGTTGTATGATTATGGTGTATGATGGAAGGTTGTATGTTTATGGTGTATGATGATAGGTTGTATATTTATAGTGTATTAAGGTAGGATTTATGTTTATGGTATATGATGGTAGGTTGTATGATTATGGTGTATGATGGCAGGTTGTATGATTATGGTGTATGTTGTTAGGTTGTATGTTTATGTCGTGTGATGTAGGTTGCATTATTATGTATGATGGTAGGTTGTATGATTATGATGTATGATGTTAGGTTGTATGTTTATGGTGTATGATGGTAGCTTTTATGTTTATGGTATATGATAGTAGGTTGTATGTTTATGGTGTATAATGGTAGGTTGTATGTTTATGGCGTATGATGTAGGTTGTATCATTATGGTGTATGATGGTATGTTGTATGATTATGGTGTATGATGGTTGGTTGTATGTTTTTGGTGTATGATGGTAGGTTGTATATATATATATATGGTGTATGCTAGTAGATTTATGTTTATGGTGTATGATGGCAGGTTGTATGATTATGGTGTATGATGGTAGCTTTTGTTTATGGTGTATGATAGTAGGTTGTATGATTATGGTGTTTAATGGTAAAGTGTATGATCATGGTGTATGTTTGTAGGTTGTATGTTTATGTTGTATGATGGTAGGTTGTATGTTTATGGTGTATAATGGTAGGTTGTGTTTTTGGTGTATTATAATAGGTTGTATGACCATGGTGTATGATGATAGGTTGTATGATTATGGGTATGCTGGTAGGTTTTATGTTTATGGTGTATGATGGTAAGTTGTATATTTTTTGTGTATGTGGTAGGTTGTATGATTATGGTGTATGCTGGTAGGTTGTATGATTATGGTGTATGCTGGTAGACTTTATGTTTTTGGTGTGTGATGTTAGGTTGTATGATTATGGTGTATAATGGTAGGTTGTATGATTATGGTGTATGCTGGTAGGTTGTATTTTTGGTGTATGATGGGTTGTATGATTATGGTGTATGATGGTAGGTTGTATGATCATGGTGCATGATGGTTGGTTGTATGGTAAAGGTTAATGAAGTATGGTGTATTTTTAGTAAGTGGTATAGTCATGGTGAATGATATGTATGATGTATCATGGTAATCTGTATGGATATGGTGATTAAATATTGTGCAATTTAGTAGGTTGTACGATTAACGTAATTGGCAAGTATGGTGTATGACGGTAGGTTTTATCGCTATAGGAACAAGTATGATGTATGATGGTTATGGTGAATGACATTTATGGTGTATGATGGTAGGTTGTATGATTAAGATAACGAAAAGTATGGCGAATTATGGTAGGCTGTATGGTCACAGTAAATGGCAGTGCGTGAGGAAATGTACAGCTATGGTGTGTGAGGACTATTGTGTACGATGGCAGATTGTATTGTAATGGTGAATCGTAAGTATGGTGTATGATGCCAGGTTTTATGGTTATTGGTTATGACGAATAACAATTATGATATAAGATGGTGCGTAATAAGTTAAATGACAAGTAGGCAATTTATTGGTCGGTTGCTTGTTTATAGAGAAAGATGGTAAGGTGTATGATGGTAGGTTGTATGGTTAAGGCTAATGACATTCATGGTGTATGATGGTAGGTTGTACGGTTATGATGGATGAAACGTAGTTATAATTGCAGGTTGTATGTTTATAGGCATGTAGTGCCCAGATGGTGCCAGGGACAATATCTCTGGGATAAACTTGTGACGGGTGTGGGCCTATCTTACGGCAAAACGTCCCACTGACAATTGTAATTGAAAGTTCTGAATGTCTAGTAGACTTATGTGCTCCGAGGATCAGTCAGAACTGTCAGTTCTTTGATTCACAGCAAAGGAATATTACTTTTAGCCTAATCCCGTCCAGATATGGGCCAATAATTGATACATGTATAGTTCGCCATGGAATTTACCGTATTTCAAAGTAATTTATTACCACTCAACACTGTGATTGAAATTCCATATTTGAGTAATGGAAATTGGCGTGCACGAAAAGAATATTACCCTGTCCTCTCTGTCATTTGATTAAAAACATCGACATTGTTATATAAGGATATACTTTGACATGAAGTTTCGAGACACTAAGGATGAACCCATAAAAAAGAAATTTTTGATGATGTATTACAGTGAGATCATCTGATATAAGTATAATAAATAGCAATACTTAGTATGTACTTTTTATGTAAATAAAAGCAATACATAATTTTGAAAAAAAAATATTTTGTGACTAGAAATATAATAATATATATATGATATAATTACTCTGCAAGAACATTGGTATGTCGACAAATTGGAAGTCATCGGAAAGTCGAGGGTCGACGCCTGACAACAACAAGACCAAAACAAATGTTCCAGCTGACGTGCAATAACAACACTGCCACAGCTGACTTGCTACAAAAGTGTTCCAGTTGACGTGCAGCAACACTGCTTCAGGTGACGCGCCACAGCACTGTTTCGAGTGACGCGCCACATCCTCCTCCATTATGTTAGACTTCTTTGCCGTAATAACCAAAGGTGGGCTGGTGCTGTGGTACTTCCAGGATGCTGCTCAACAGCTCAAGACTTCCATTGATGCCATCAACGCCCTCATTAGAAATGTTGTGTTGCAGGTCAGTTCTTCCTTGCGTGCCTTCACCTTACTTTTCTTTCGTCTTTAATATGTATTAATTTTCTTAAAAGATTTATTGAGATGCGTAGATATGGGAATATTTTATCAGTAGCCTTGCATCGTTATTTCTGCTCGAAACTTCACAAAATTTGTAATGAGAGACCCCAAACACTTACTACAATTCATTTGTAGGTAATACATCTGAGAATGGACACGTGCCCTTAGTTTGCATATTTTGATGAAATTGTTACTCTTTTGATTACCATGAATGAGCTGCATTAGTTTTGTTTACATTTGATGCACACTTATTACGTCAGGGAAAATGGTCATCCCGGCCAGTTGTGCAGTTAATTGCCCAAAATAAAGCATGAAGGGAATAATACGACGTTGCCTTTTTATTAAATACAGCCAACAGACTTATTCCTCTGTAGTTTAAACATTCACCTTTGTCTCCCTTACCTTTATACAGTGGCACTATACGTGCATTTATCCAGAGGCTCCTCACTGTGACCCTTACATGCATGGATAATTCTAATTAAACAGCAAAGTCAACCCCCTCTTTTTGAGAAATTCAACTGCATACCATCCACTCCACATTTCAACTTGCCTTTTCTTTCCTCTTTCCGAACCACTTTTCATAATTCTTTCACATTGCATACCTCCTAATCCAAATACCCTACATCTGCCACCCTATCATTAAACACATTCAACATTCATTCAGAACACTTGCTCTGTCTCTTCCTCACCCCATCACTACATGTTGTCTTTTCCTCATTTGCCAGCTTCATTTGTGTTCTCATTTGTTTTCTTGTTTTCTTACACAATTAGCCTCTTTCCAAAATGTCTTATTCTCCCTGAAATTTACTGACACTCACTCACCTCAACTCCCATGCTCCCTCTTTTTCGACCTTCCTCTTGCTGCGCTTTCTCTTTTACATCTCAGTTATTTGCACTCCTACCCTGCAAGTACCTCTCATACATCTCTCTTTTCTCCATCACTGGTATTTTTACTTCATCATCCCAGCACTCTACCCTTTTCCACCAGCCCACCTCTTGTGTTTTGCATGCCACACATTTCTTTTGCACATGTCATTTCTAATTCTCAAAATATCTTTTAATTCCTCACAAACATTCTTTGCTTTGTTTACCCCCACTTCATGCTGTTTTACACCCAATATCTCCAAGTATTTCTTTACACTAGTGTCATTTCCAAGCTCACTTACTTTCATAACCCTCTTCTTGCTCATATTTCCTCTTTTTCAAAAGCATCTACAAATCTTCATTCCTGCCTGCCTGTAGATATGGTCAGACAACTAAACACATTCACAACCAAGAGTCTCTCTTTTGCACAACTTTCAATTAACATTTATTTCAGTAATGCCTTTTTACCATCTTTCCTACTCACCCACATACACTGTTGTATGTCCTCTTTTTAAAACAAGTATTCCCATTCATGTGTACTTTTTCTGCACACATCTTCACAAGCTGTTCACCAATCCTATTCACCTCTGCTTACCCCATGACTCCTAACTATATCCTCAACTGCCACATTATTATTTATTCATTCTGGCATTTAAATTACTCTTTGCTAATATCCAGTCTCTTGCATCACATGCTGATACACTCTCATTTCCTTCCAAAACACTTGCTTCATTATCTTTCTTCTCATGACCAGATGCATAAGCACTAATAATAACCCATCTCTTGCAATTTGTTCATTTTTACCCACATTGGTTTGGAGCTCACTTCTTTAAACACAATCCCACAGCCCCTGTTTCAGCACTAGTGTTGTCATATTCTTAGCTTTTGCCTCTCACACCAACCCCTAACTTATCTCCATGACCATCCCAAATCATTCTTCTCCTTTACCATGAGTTTTGTTTCACTCAGGTTCCTTTCCTCAGATATATACCCATCTCTTCTTTCTTCTCGTCTTGGTGACATCCACTCACATAAAGACACCCTAGCCTGAGGTTTTAAAGAGGATGAGCACTCCTTGCTTGGCTCCTCCTTCTGTTCATCTTTTAGAAATTGAAAGATAAAAAGGTGGGGCTTCCAGCCCCCCTCTCCTACCATTCTTATTTGCCTTCTATAACGTGCAGGTAATACATAAATTGAGGACTTTTTCCCTAATGGAGCCAAAAAGTCAGTGTAAATCTGATTGAGATCATCATAGGTGTAGGGTTCCAATGATGTTCCTCATCTGAACATCATCCCTGAGAGATTTGGGGAATCTCATGTAACTGCCCTTGATATATCCAAAGCTTTTGACAGAATGTGGCATCTTGGTCTCATCTTGAAGCTCCCCCTCTTTAGGCTTCCATCTCTCACTTTGCTTTCTCTTATCTATCTTCCTCTCTGGCAGATCAGTCTCTGTGGTTGTTGATGGATCAGCATGTTCCCCTTCTCCATCAGCAGATGTGACTCTCAAGAATGTATCTAGTTTCCTATTCTTTTTCTCCTTTTTATCAATGATTTCCTTTCTTCCACAAATAATCGAATGCATTCATACACTGATGACTCAGCGCTGCATTCCTACACATCCTTCAATTTTTCCCCTTCTCTCACTCAATCTGCATTACATATCAAGACATCTGCCTCAATGAACTCAGACTTGGACAGGATATCTCTGTGGGGTAGACAAAATCTAGTTAGTTTAATGCCTCTAAAACTTAGTTTCTGCCCATCTCTTTATCCAAAATTCTTCACTGCAGTCTTTTCTTTCATTGTTCTGTAAATTTCACTTCTTGACTTAGTGAACATACTTAGTATTACTGTAACATCCACACTCTCCTGGGAACCCCACATTATAGAAAATGCTAAGTCTTATCCAGGAATCTGGGAGTTCTGTTTAGATGTCAAAATTCCTTTTCTTATGATGTTATTCCATTTACACAAAGGATTGATTATCCTTGTATGAAGTATTGGTCTCACATCTGGAGTGGTTCTAACTCTGTATCCTTTCTCAGCAGAATTGAATTGACAACAGTCCGACTTATCAGCTTTCCTAGGCTAACTTCAAAACTTCTTGTCCTACACTGCAGTGTTGGTTTTTTCTTTTTTTAAGGTATCACTTTGGTGTTTACTCCAGAGAGCTGGTTACTTGTGTGTCCCCACCACTCGGTATTTGGCAAGCTGCTGCATGCATGATTATTGTGTGACCATTGGTAACTCAATGATTGGCTGTTTTGGTAGCTGTTTCTTTCCCTACAACTTGAAGCTTTGGCACTCTTGACACTCTCATGTCTCTCCCAGTAACTGTGACCTGGCACAATTTAAGAGACAGGGTTTTTACTTCCTCCAAAATTTTTGAATACTTTCCTTTGTCTCCTCTTTTTTCCCTTTCATTAACCTCTCTATTTCAGTGAAGGCCTGGCCTTGATGTGGACTTTTGACCATGATTGGAACCTCCAATTTAAAAAGAAATCCTCTTTCCATCCTGTAGAGGAAATTTTGGGTACTCATCTTGACGTCAAGAGCCCGTATTAGGTCTTAGTAAGCCATGTGTCTTATTCTCCTTTAGAGGATTCTGACTAGTTGGCTTCATATAATAAAGCAGCTTCCATAGAATATGTTTCAGAGTCTAGTTTGTTAAGGAGACTACTTGAACCTCCCATCTCATCAAATTTGGCTGGTTAGTAATGGTTCCTTTTTTCATGAAGACCCTTGCCACCTTTTGTTCATGTGGGATGGATATCATTTTATAGGAAGTTTGGTTTTCCTGGATTTCTGACTACTACAACTTTTTCTGTGGAAGAAAAACCAGTTTGATGTAAAACAAACCCTCGCAGAGATCAGACAGCTAGTCTCAGTTTTCTTTGAAGATATTCTGGAGGTCCCTAATGTTATTGTTATTGCCTTTGAGGAGAGACAAGGAGTTTTCTTTAGTCCTCTTGGCTGCCTTTTTCCTTTGAAGGATTTTGTGGCTAATTTTGATATATTCCTGGGCCTTAGTGTCATAGAACTTTTCCTCAGACAGGAAATATCAGACTATCCCTCTTGTCTTTTTCAGTGGTTTTAAATGAGAATGCTCAGTTCATCTTGGACTTCCTCCTGAGTGATCCCATAGATAAATGAAGGATGGAGTCCCCAATTTTAAACTGTAGCACATATTCCTAGACCTTGCCAAGTTAAATGGGATATTGACATTTTTCTTGTGAAATTCATCCTTTCCTCGTATCAGTTTGGAAATTAAAGTATCCCACACATTTCCTTGATTCAGCTTGTAATCTTGCTAGAAGTATTTTTACAATATTCAACCTGAAGAACTAATTGTGAACAAAAACTTGTTAGTAGCGCCCTATTGTGAGAACTTTCATAATGTTCCTATTTTGTTTAAGACGTTTAATTTTAATGATGATACAGTTAAGAGAAAATCTTATCAGAAATTCTGTAACTTCTCAAAAGGGTTGTCCATATAGAATTCCGTGAAGAGTTTGATCAATTTTACATAGGTCAAACTGGTAAGGTTTTTAACATGAGGGTTAAACAGTATAAGAATAGTGATAGATGTGATTAAGAATGTAATGCAGTGTTTGATGACTTTAGTCATTATATTAATTTTAGCAGTGTCAAGGATATCATATACAATAAATTAGAAATGGATACAAATATTGTTGAATTATCTCTTATCAGACATAGTAGATATATTAATATGAGTCAAAGGTTGGTTTATATAGAATAGATAGCATTATGAATATTTTTTTTCAAATGTTCCAAAGAAAATAGTTTAACCTTCTCTTGTAAATTAAGAGAGGTGAGGGTGACCCGTGCCCCAATTCTTCTACCTACTTCTCAATTCATTTGCTGACCTCATCAAGGGATGGCTGGTATTTTGTATTCTGGTTCTCTCTATCTGCAGTCAGTCCTGACATTATAGTTATATGAAGGTGCTTGATACGATTTTCTGTATCCTTGTGGATTTACCTGCATCTTGTGTGTACTTTCTTTCTGTGTACATTTTGCAACATTATACATTTTTTCATACATATTTGTTTGTTTCTCCTGGTACTTCCTCACAGGTCTCCTTCCCAAGCTCACTTACTCTCACCACCCTCTTCACCCCAACATTCACTCTTCTTTTCTGAAAACCCATACAAATCTTCACCTTAGCCTCCACAAGATAATGATCAGACATCCCTCCAGTTGCACCTCTCAGCACATTAACATCCAAAAGTCTCTCTTTCGCACGCCTGTCAATTAACACGTAATCCAGTAACGCTCTCTGGCCATCTCTCCTACTTACATAAGTATACTTATGTATATCTCGCTTTTTAAACCAGGTATTCCCAATCATCAGTCCTTTTTCAGCACATAAATCTACAAGCTCTTCACCATTTCCATTTACTACACTGAACACCCCATGTATACCAATTATTCCCTCAACTGCCACATTACTCACCTTTGCATTCAAATCACCCATCACTATAACCCGGTCTCGTGCATCAAAACCACTAACACACTCATTCAGCTGCTCCCAAAACACTTGCCTCTCATGATCTTTCTTCTCATGCCCAGGTGCATATGCACCAATAATCACCCACCTCTCTCCGTCAACTTTCAGTTTTACCCATATTAATCGAGATTTTACTTTCTTACATTCTATTACATACTCCCACAACATACTCCTGGTGGCTGATTCATGTGAGAAACTGCAGAAGCTGGTGACTGAGTTTGGTAAAGTGTGTGGAAGAAGAAAGTTAAGAGTAAATGTGAATAAGAGCAAGGTTATTAGGTACAGTAGGGTTGAGGGTCAAGTCAATTGGGAGGTGAGTTTGAATGGAGAAAAACTGGAGGAAGTGAAGTGTTTTAGATATCTGGGAGTGGATCTGGCAGCGGATGGAACCATGGAAGCGGAAGTGGATCATAGGGTGGGGGAGGGGGCGAAAATTCTGGGGGCCTTGAAGAATGTGTGGAAGTCGAGAACATTATCTCGGAAAGCAAAAATGGGTAAGTTTGAAGGAATGGTGGTTCCAACAATGTTGTATGGTTGCGAGGCGTGGGCTATGGATAGAGTTGTGCGCAGGAGGATGGATGTGCTGGAAATGAGATGTTTGAGGACAATGTGTGGTGTGAGGTGGTTTGTTCGAGTGAGTAACGTAAGGGTAAGAGAGATGTGTGGAAATAAAAAGAGCGTGGTTGAGAGAGCAGAAGAGGGTGTTTTGAAATGGTTTGGGCACATGGAGAGAATGAGTGAGGAAAGATTGACCAAGAGGATATATGTGTCGGAGGTGGAGGGAACGAGGAGAAGAGGGAGACCAAATTGGAGGTGGAAAGATGGAGTGAAAAAGATTTTGTGTGATCGGGGCCTGAACATGCAGGAGGGTGAAAGGAGGGCAAGGAATAGAGTGAATTGGAGCGATGTGGTATACCGGGGTTGACGTGCTGTCAGTGGATTGAATCAAGGCATGTGAAGCGTCTGGGGTAAACCATGGAAAGCTCTGTAGGTATGTATATTTGTGTGTGTGGACGTATGTATATACATGTGTATGGGGGGGGTTTAGGCCATTTCTTTCGCCTGTTTCCTTGCGCTACCTCGCAAACGCGGGAGACAGCGACAAAGTATAATAAAAAAAAATATAAAATATTTGTTTGTTTCCTTGTGCAACCTCACTGATGCTGGAAATGGCAAATGTGCATGAAAGAGATATGTTTTTGATTATTACATTTGATTGCTGTCTCCCGTGTCAGCGAGGTAGTGCCAGGAAACAGATGAAGAATTGCCCTTCCACTCATATACACATATATATACGTAAACACGCATACATATATCAACAAATACATACATATACATATGTGGATCAGGTGTTGCTTTGAAGAATGTATGTAAGAAATACTTAGAAAAGCAAATGGATTTGTATGTAGCATTTATGGATCTGGAGAAGGCATATGATAGAGTTGATAGAGATGCTCTGTGGAAGGTATTAAGAATATATGGTGTGGGAGGCAAGTTATTAGAAGCAGTGAAAAGTTTTTATCGAGGATGTAAGGCATGTGTACGTGTAGGAAGAGAGGAAAGCGATTGGTTTTCAGTGAATGTAGGTTTGCGGCAGGGGTGTGTGATGTCTCCATGGTTGTTTAATTTGTTTATGGATGGGGTTGTTAGGGAGGTGAATGCAAGAGTTTTGGAAAGAGGGGCAAGTATGCAGTCTGTTGTGGATGAGAGAGCTTGGGAAGTGAGTCAGTTGTTGTTCGCTGATGATACAGCGCTGGTGGCTGATTCATGTGAGAAACTGCAGAAGCTGGTGAGTGAGTTTGGTAAAGTGTGTGAAAGAAGAAAGTTAAGAGTAAATGTGAATAAGAGCAAGGTTATTAGGTACAGTAGGGTTGAGGGTCAAGTCAATTGGGAGGAAGTTTGAATGGAGAAAAACTGGAGGAAGTGAAGTGTTTTAGATATCTGGGAGTGGATCTGGCAGCAGATGGAACCATGGAAGCGGAAGTGAATCATAGGGTGGGGGAGGGGGCAAAAATCCTGGGAGCCTTGAAGAATGTGTGGAAGTCGAGAACATTATCTCGGAAAGCAAAAATGGGTATGTTTGAAGGAATAGTGGTTCCAACAATGTTGTATGGTTGCGAGGCATGGGCTATGGATAGAGTTGTGCGCAGGAGGGTGGATGTGCTGGAAATGAGATGTTTGAGGACAATGTGTGGTGTGAGGTGGTTTGATCGAGTAAGTAATGTAAGGGTAAGAGAGATGTGTGGAAATAAAAAGAGCTTGGTTGAGAGAGCAGAAGAGGGTGTTTTGAAATGGTTTGGGCACATGGAGAGAATGAGTGAGGAAAGATTGACCAAGAGGATATATGTGTCGGAGGTGGAGGGAACGAGGAGAAGTGGGAGACCAAATTGGAGGTGGAAAGATGGAGTGAAAAAGATTTTGAGTGATCGGGGCCTGAACATGCAGGAGGGTGAAAGGCGGGCAAGGAATAGAGGGAATTGGATCGATGTGGTATACCGGGGTTGACGTGCTGTCAGTGGATTGAATCAGGGCATGTGAAGTGTCTGGGGTAAACCATGGAAAGTTGTGTGGGGCCTGGATGTGGAAAGGGAGCTGTGGTTTCGGGCATTATTGCATGACAGCTAGAGACTGAGTGTGAACGAATGGGGCCTTTGTTGTCTTTTCGTAGCGCTACCCCGCACACATGAGGGGGGGAGGGGGATGGTATTCCATGTGTGGTGAGGTGGCGATGGAAATGAATAAAGGCAGAGAGTGTGAATTGTGTGCATGGGTATATATGTATATGTCTGTGTGTGTATATATATGTGTACATTGAGATGTATAGGTATGTATATTTGCGTGTGTGGACGTGTATGTATATACATGTGTATGGGGATGGGTTGGGCCATTTCTTTCGTCTGTTTCCTTGCGCTACCTCGCAAACGTGGGAGACAGCGACAAAGCAAAATGAATAAATAAATAAATACATACACATACATATATACACATGTACATCTTCATACTTTCTTGTCTTCATCCATTCCTGGCGCTACCCTGCCCCACAGGAAACAGCATCATTTCCCCTGCTTCAGCAAAGTAGCGCCAGGGAAACTGACAAAAATGGCACTTCTGGCACATATATCCTCTGTCAATCTTTCCTCACTCATTTTCTCCATATGTCCAAACCATTTCAACACCCCCCACTTCTGCTCTCTGAACCACACTCTTTTTATTTCGACTCATCTCTCTTATTCCCCATGTGCTGTAGAAGGCGACTATAGGGGGCAGGAGTGGGGGGCTGGTAACCCTCCCCTCCCTGTATTTCGATATCTAAGAGAGGAAACGGAAGGAGTCAAGCAGGGAGAGCTCATCCTCCTTGAAGGCTCAGATAGGGGTGTCTGAATGTGTGTGGACATAACCAATATGAGAAGAAAGGAAAGATAGGTAGTGTGTTTGAGGAATGAAACCTGGATGTTCTGGCTTTGAGTGGAATGAAGGTCAAGGGTAAAGGGGAAGAGTGGTTTGGGAAAGTCTTAGGAGTAAAGTCAGAGGTTGGTGGGAGGACAAGAACTAAGGAAGGAGTAGCTCTGCTCCTGAAGCAGGAGTTGTGGGAGTATGTGATAGAGTGTAAGAAAACAAATTCTAGATTTATATGAGTAAAATTGAAAGTGGATGGAGAGAGATGGGCGTTTATTGGTGCACATGCACCTGGTCATGAAAAGAAAGATCATGAGAGGCAAGTGTTTTGGGAACAGCTGAGTGAGTGTGTCAGCAGCTTTGATGCACAAGACTAGGATTTAGTGATGGGTGATATAAATGTGAAGGTGAGTAATGTGGCAGTTAAGGGTATAATTGGTGTACATGGAATATTTAGTGTTGTGAATGGAAATGGTGAAGAGCTTATGGATTTGTGTGCTGGAAAAAAACTGGTGATTGGGAATACCTGATTTAAAAAAGAGAGATATACATAGGTATATGTATGTGAGTAGGAGAGATGGTCAAAGGGCATTATTGGATTATGTGTTAATTGATAGGTGTGTAAAAGAGAGACTTTTGGATGTTAATGTGTTGTGAGAGGCAGTTGGAGGGATGTCTGTTCACTATCTTGTGGGGGTGAAGTTGAAAATTTTTAGAGGTTTGAGAGCTTGGAAAGGAGACTTGTTTGTAGAAGTGCATGGAGAGATTGAGTATAGGATGGCAAAATGTGACAGCAAATGATGTGAGGGGAGTGGGTGAGGAATGGGTTGTATTTAGGGAAGCAGTGATGGCATGTGCAAAAGATGCATGTGGCCATGAGAAAGGTGGGAGGTGGGTAGTTAGAAAGGGTAGTGAGTGGTGGGATGAAGAAGTAAGGTTGTTAGTGAAAGAGAAAAGAGAGATGTGTGTACGATACTTGCAAGGAAGGAGTGCATATGACTGGGAGGTGTACAAAGAAAGAGACAGGAGGTCAAGAGAAAGGTGCAGGGGTTTAAAAAGAGGGCAAATGAGAATGGGATGAGAGAGAATCATTAAACTTTAGAGAGAATATGATGATGTTTTGGAAGGAGGTAAATAACATGTGCAAGACAAGAGAACAAATGGTAACATTGGTGAAGGGGGCAAGTGTGGAGTCGTAACAGGTAGTGATGAAGTGAAAAGGAGATGGAGTGAGTATTTTGAAGGTTGTTGAATGTGTTTGATGATAGAGGGGCAGATATAGGGTGTTTTGGTTGGAGTGGTGTGCGAAGTAAGAGGGTTAGGGAAATTGGTTTGGTTAAGAGAGAAGACATAGTGAAAGGTTTGCACCAAAACCACAACTCCATATCCATATCCAGGCCCCACATACCTTTCCATGGTTTACTTCTGACATTTCACATGCCCTGGGTCAGTCCATTGACAGCACGTCGACTCTGGTATACCACATTGTTCCAGTTCACTGTAATCCTTGCACGTCTCTCACCCTCCTGCATGTTCAGGTCCCGATCACTCAAAATCTTTTTCACTCCATCCTTCCACCTTCAGTTAGGTCTCCCGCTTCTCCTTCTTCCCTCCACCTCTGACACATATATCATCTTTGTCATCATTTCCCCACTCATTCCCTCTTGGTACTCCTTCACACTTGTCTCTTTTCCATGCTTACTTACTGTCGGCACTCTTTTCCCCGACATTGTTTGCTGTTTTTCGAAAACTTTTACAAATCTTCACCCTCATCTCCTCAAGATAGTGGTCAGACATCCTACCAGCTGCTCCTCTCAGCACATGTGCATCCAAGTCTCTCTTTTATGTGCTTGTCAATTAATATATAATCCAATAATGCCAGTTGACAATCTCTCTTTCTCGCTTATGTATACTTTTGTATATCCCTATTTTTATATCCAGTATTCCCAGTCACCAATCCCTTTTTAGCACACAACTCCACAAGCTGTTCACCATTTCCATTCATAATAATGAATGCCTCATGTTCTTTAGTATTACCTTCAACTGGCATACTATTAAATTTTGCATCTAAATCACCCATCAATAATACCTGATCTTTTATATGAAAACACCTAACAGTCACTTAGCTGCTCCCAAAATACATGCCTGTTATGATCTTTCTTCTCTTGACCAGGTGCATAAGCACTAATAATCACCCGTCCCTTGCCGTTCATTTTCAGTTTTACCCACATCAATCTAGAATTTACTTCCTTGCATTCTATCACACACTCATACAACTACTACCAAACCTCATGTTTTCTCTCAAACCCTTGACTTTACTCCTAAGACATTTCCAAACCATTCTTCCCCTTTAACCCAGAGCTTTGTTTTGCTCAGAACCAGAGCGTCCAGGTTTCTTTCCCCAAACAAACTGTCTTTTCCTATCATCTTGGTTACATCTTCACTCATTTAGACATCTCAGCCTAAGCCTTCAATTGAAGGTGGATGAGTAGAATAGGGTGATGTGGGCCAATTTTAGAATGGTGCCAGAATCAAAACTTTTTCTTCAGAGGATATTTAGTGCATGTGCTAGAGGTGTCTTGCATTTCTTTATGAAGACAGCTCCATGATTTCAGACTTAGGGTTGATTGCATGGGTATGCTCTGAATGGCACTATTGAAATCTTGTGTTGAGAAGGTAATACAGGTACACCATTGATTTTCTGACAACTGATGGTTCGGCACCTCCTTTAGTCCAGACAAAATTATGTGAGGAAACTTGAAATTACCGTGGCCGCCAGACTAGTTTACTGGGTGGCCACAGATGGCGTTGTGTGTAGGGCACGTTTATTTACATTCTTTAAGCTGCACTTGTTGATGGTGATACAGCAATTCTGTGAGATTCTTAGCTTATTTTGCTTAGATTTAACCCTAGCTATGGCTTTTAAGACATATGAGAGTGTCAGTCATGGTGTCAAATGTAAACACCAGTCCGTATCGATCCAAGATAAAGTAGAACTGTCGAAAAAAATGGACCGTGGTGTTTCAGTGTGTAAGCTGTGTGACATCTACAGTATTGGTTCATCAACTGTTTATGATATAAAGAAGGAAAGGGAGAAAATATTGAAATTCTATGCAGACGGCAATTCCAAGAAGCAAATGGCAATTAGAAAAGCTATGAAAGATGGTAAGAGTACTGAGCACAGTTGAGTGATGATGGAATGGTTTCGACAGTTTCGGAGTGATGGAGTGGACTTGTCAGGTAGCATGATAATTGACCAGGATAAATTGTTCCATAAAGAAATTTAATTACAACATGAGAATGACTATAGTGAAGGATGGCTTTAAAGATTCAAGAGGCGTCATGGAGTTTCCATAAGTGTGCGAAGAAAAGCGGTCTGCAAACCATGAAGGAGCTGCCGAGTATGTGGACGAATTTGTGAAACTTGTAGCTGATGAGCACCTCAGTCCTGAGCAGGTGTATAATGTATTTCATTTATTTATTTTTTTTTTCTTTAATTTTCCAAAAGAAGGAACAGAGAAGGGGGCCAGGTGAGGATATTCCCTCTAAGGCCCAGTCCTCTGTTCTTGGCGCTACCTCGCTAATGCGGGAAATGGCGAATAGTATGAAAGAAAAGAAAGAAGATTTAATTTACATTTAACATTTGTTTAATTTAAATTTCTAGTAGTCCATGGTATACTTTAGGCACACGGGAGATGTATAATTAGTGGGTTAGAGGTGTGTTGATGAATTATTATTACATGACCACTGTTGGTCCGGCAAAATGGTTAATTTGGCAAGGCCTTGAAATCAAGAGTGCCGGAAAATCGGTGGTGTACCTGTATCCGCTATGTGTGCACTTGGGGGATTACTGTTCAGAAAGAATTTCTATGAGTCATTTATTTTTTATGTTTTTGCCTCACTGAATACTGATTTACATTGCTTTTTTGAAATCATACTCATCTCTTGGCAGTCATGTGTAAAGTTACCTTTTGTTATGAGTAGGCAGTGGAGTTTTGGTTCTGGATTTGCATTTTGCATATGAATAAAAGTATGCTAGGTTATTTCTTATATGATTTATGGCTTTTTCTTTGTTGTCCTGTATTTCATATAACATTTTTAGTTTATGGTCTGTGTCCAACAATTGACTTGATAGGCTTTTTCCTTTGCTGGCTCCTTTAGAAGATCTGCAGTTCTATTTTTCCTCCTATAAAGTGCTTGTCTGCCTTGATTTAGCCTTGACCTTTTGTACCTTCTTGTTGCTGGTATATATCAGTTGCAAGTTTGGTGTGCCAAAGTTGTCATGTCATTTACACATTCTTCCTCTGTTGTGGTACTCAGCAGGGTGCGTCACAGATATCTCATTAATCACATCTAGCCAGTTTATCTGTTTATTATGAAAACTGAAATTACTGAAAACACCTCTACTGTTTAGTGTGTTCTGACTAGGTAGCTTAGCATCGAAGCTTGTTTTTACTTAGATCTTGGTGTGATCAGAGTACAGGGTGTTTGTGATGGTAATAGCACATATGAAGTCCACATTATGAAAAAGTATTTAGCAAAAGATAAGAAGTTATATGCAGCTTTTATGGATGTGTTGAAGACATATGGGGTGAGGGAACAACTGTTGGGTAGTGTAAAAGCCTTTTATAGAGGTGCAAGTGCATGTGTAAGAGTGGATGGAGAGTTGAGTGAAAGTTTTGGTATACATGTGGGTGTGAGGCAGGGCTGTGTAAAGTCACTGTGTCTTTTTGATATACATGTGGATAGAGTGATAAGAGAGACGAGAGGAAACTTAGGAAAAAGGGGTGAAGAGATAGATTATGGCAGAGATGTGGTGGCTAATATCAAGCCTGTTTGCATATAATAGTGTTGTTTGCTGAGAGTTCAGAAGAGTTCAGAAGGATGTGGGTTTGTTTTATGATGTGTCTGGGCACAGGTAATTGAAAGTAAAGTAATGGTATTTTAAAGGAAACAGAGTGAAAGTATAGATTTTGCAGAACCAAATAGAGTGAACAAAAAAAGTATGCTGAACTGTGTTTTGAATATGGGGGAGAAAGAGTGGAGGAGGTGAGGGAATTTAGAGAATTAGATTATTTAGGAGCTGTCTTTGGTAAGTTTGGTGATATGTAAGAAGAGATAAGGGATGGAGCAGTACAAGATAAAAGAGTCATTGGGTCCCATAATAGAATAATGAAGGGTAGAGGTGTAAGTATGGAAGTCAAGAGAGGATTAAGGGACAGCATAGTCCTCACAACCCTGACCTGTGTAGCTGAACCATGACATGGAATGAATTACAGAAGTCAAGAATCCACGCTGTGGAAATGAGTTATTTGAGATTAGCATGTGGTTTGACTTGATGGAATGAAGAAATAAATGAAGGGGTGCATGAGAGATGTGGTATGGAAGAGAATGCAAAGGGAATGAATTATGGAGTGTTAGAGTTGGTGAAACATAATATTTTGAAGTGGTTTGGCAGTGTGGAAAGAATGGAAGACTGGGGTTTACAAGGACAGTGAATGATAGTGCAATTAAGGGAGCTGATGTGAGAGGAAGACCTCTTGTGACATGGGGAAATAGAGTGCAAGAATACCTGAGGGAGAGAAATGGTGGAAGAATGTGTGGAATAGTATATGTGATGGAGGCATGTAAGGAGTGGGAGACTTTTGTTGTGACAACTCTCTTGATTGCAAATTTAAGTGTTGCTGCTACATTTTATACAGAACACCTACGTCTTCCTGGCTTGCTCTCCATCATCTTTAGTTGCTTATTCCTAAAGTTGAAAAATTTGTTACAAGTGGGATATGGTGGATTGTTCTGGTTCCCCCATTGTTATCAGATATCATTGTAATGCAAGAGGAAGGTAACACAAGTGACTGATCAACATGTGCATGATTACTGTATCTATTTGATTGATATTTTTTCATATCTTGTAAGTGAAAATCCATTATATGAGCTGTGATGAAAGAGATCTCTCTGTACACTGAAAATCTTAACTAACCAATCCACAACACAATCTTCCTTCCTAAAAAGTTTAATTGCAGTACCATCCACTCTGGCTGCTTTGTCACATTTTATATAAGCTAAGCTTTCACTACCTCTTCTCTCTTCACTAAGCCACTTTCTGTGATTCTCACTTTGCATATCTCCCCTAACCCAAACACCTTACAGTTACCAACCTATCATCAGTTACATTTAACAATACTTCAAAATTCTTTCTTCATCTCCTCTACCTCATCACTACCTGTTACTACTTCTCCATTTTCCTCTTTCACCAATATCCCCATTTTTTTTCTCTTGTTTTCTTGCACTATTAGTATATATCTTCTTACTCTCCATGAAGTTTATTAATACTTCCTCACCCGAACTCTCATTTTCTCTTTTTTTCTACCCCTGTACCATCCTCTTGACCTCCTGCTGCTTTATCTTGTATGTTTCCCAAGCATCTGTACTCCTTCCTTGTAAGTACAGCCCATGCACCTCTCATCTTTCTTTTACTAGCAACTTTATTTTGTCATCTGACTGCTTTCAACCCTTTTTTTTACCTTCCTATCTCCTACATATTGCACACTTCTTTTGCACATGTCAGCACTGAGTCCCTAAATACTTCCCATTCCTCATCCACTCCAGTAGCTTCGTCTGCTCTCACCTTTTGCCATTCTATACTCAGCCTGTTTTGGTATTTCCTCACACTGTCTCTTTACCAAAGTCACTTACTTTCAGTACCCTCTTCTCACGCATAATGTTTTGTCTTTTCCTTACTTCCACAAGGTAATGATCAGACATCCCATCAGCTGCCCCTCTCAACACATTCACATACTGGAGTTTCTCTATTGCACACCTTTCATTTAGTATGTAATCCAGTAATGCTCGTGTACCATCTTTCCAACTTACATACGTATACTTGTTTATGTCCTTCATTTTAAACCAGGTATTCCCAGTCACCAGTCCTTTTTTCAACACACAACCCCACAAGCTAATCACCATTCCCATTCACTTTAATGAATACCCCATGCCCCCAATTGCACCATCAGCCACCACATTACTCACCTTTGCATTTAATGCAACCATCACCAATACCTGGTCTCTAGCATCAAAACTGCTGATGAACTCCCTTGGCTGCTCCCAAAACACTTGCCTTTCTTGATTTGGAGCACATTAACTTTTTTCATTTTTTTTTTTTTTTTGATAAGAGTCCATGCTTCATATCCATACAATGCCACAGGGACTGCTAAGCCATCAAACATACCTATCTTTGCCCTCACAGGGAGAGACCTTTCTTTCCACACACTCTTCTTTGTGTGCAGGTTCTTAGCCCCCTCAGCCACCCTATAAATCTATTTATTTCTGGTGGTTCTGTCTGCTGCTATGTCTGCTCCCAGGCATCTAAAACACTCTACTTTTTCCAAGTTTATCCCTATTCACACTCACACTCCAGCTAACTTGTCTGTCGTCACTGCAAATAACTAGTTATTTGCTTTTATTCAAATTTACTGTCAACTTTCTTTTAAACACTCCCAGACACAGGAACTAGCTTCTGCAGTTTTTCAATTGAAATCTGCCACCAGCTGATTAATCCTGAGCAGTGTTATTATGCAGATTTTTTTTGTGCGTGTACAGTGCTTCATTTTTGTCAGTTTTGTTTGTTCATCTGTTTTACACACCATGTGAAATAAAATTTGTTTGCACCCTCGGTTATTATATTGATAAGCATTTGTAAAAAGCACAGTTAGTGTAATGCCCCAGCTGAAAGAGCTCAATTTGAAAATCTGTTGCAGGAAATTTAGCAGGATTTTCCATACTGTGAATTGAAGTTACTTTTAAAATGACGAAATTTTTATTTGTTTTTAGTTTCTTCAGTGAAGGGCGCAAATGGGGAGGTGATAACAAGTAGTGGTGATGTGAGAGGAGATGGAGTGAGTATTTTGAAGGTTTGTTGAATGTGTTTGATGATAGAGTGGCAGATATAGGGTGTTTTGGTCGAGGTGGTGTGCAAAGTGAGAGGGTTAGGGAAAATGATTTGGTAAACAGAGAAGAGGTAGTGAAAGCTTTGCGGAAGATGAAAGCCGGCAAGGCAGCAGGTTTGGATGGTATTGCAGTGGAATTTATTAAAAAAGGGGGTGACTGTATTGTTGACTGGTTGGTAAGGTTATTTAATGTATGTATGACTCATGGTGAGGTGCCTGAGGATTGGCGGAATGCGTGCATAGTGCCATTGTACAAAGGCAAAGGGGAAAAGAGTGAGTGCTCAAATTACAGAGGTATAAGTTTGTTGAGTATTCCTGGTAAATTATATGGGAGGGTATTGATTGAGAGGGTGAAGGCATGTACAGAGCATCAGATTGGGGAAGAGCAGTGTGATTTCAGAAGTGGTAGAGGATGTGTGGATCAGGTGTTTGCTTTGAAGAATGTATGTGAGAAATCCTTAGAAAAGCAAATGGATTTGTATGTAGCATTTATGGATCTGGAGAAGGCATATGATAGAGTTGATAGAGATGCTCTGTGGAAGGTATTAAGAATATATGATGTGGGAGGAAAGTTGTTAGAAGCAGTGAAAAGTTTTTATCGAGGATGTAAGGCATGTGTACGTGTAGGAAGAGAGGAAAGTGATTGGTTCTCAGTGAATGTAGGTTTGCGGCAGGGGTGTGTGATGTCTCCATGGTTGTTTAATTTGTTTATGGATGGGGTTGTTAGGGAGGTAAATGCAAGAGTTTTGGAAAGAGGGGCAAGTATGAAGTGTGTTGGGGATGAGAGAGCTTGGGAAGTGAGTCAGTTGTTGTTCGCTGATGATACAGCGCTGGTGGCTGATTCATGTGAGAAACTGCAGAAGCTGGTGACTGAGTTTGGTAAAGTGTGTAGAAGAAGAAAGTTAAGAGTAAATGTGAATAAGAGCAAGGTTATTAGGTACAGTAGGGTTGAGGGTCAAGTCAATTGGGAGGTGAGTTTGAATGGAGAAAAACTGGAGGAAGTGAAGTGTTTTAGATATCTGGGAGTGGATTTGGCAGCGGATGGAACCATGGAAGCGGAAGTGGATCATAGGGTGGGGGAGGGGGCGAAAATTCTGGGGGCCTTGAAGAATGTGTGGAAGTCGAGAACGTTATCTCGGAAAGCGAAAATGGGTATGTTTGAAGGAATAGTGGTTCCAACAATGTTGTATGGTTGCGAGGCATGGGCTATGGATAGAGTTGTGCGCAGGAGGATAGATGTGCTGGAAATGAGATGTTTGAAGACAATGTGTGGTGTGAGGTGGTTTGATCGAGTGAGTAACGTAAGGGTAAGAGAGATGTGTGGAAATAAAAAGAGCGTGGTTGAGAGAGCAGAAGAGGGTGTTTTGAAGTGGTTTGGGCACATGGAGAGAATGAGTGAGGAAAGATTGACCAAGAGGATATATGTGTCGGAGGTGGAGGGAACGAGGAGAAGAGGGAGACCAAATTGGAGGTGGAAAGATGGAGTGAAAAAGATTTTGAGTGATCGGGGCCTGAACATGCAGGAGGGTGAAAGGAGGGCAAGGAATAGAGTGAATTGGAGCGATGTGGTATACCGGGGTTGACGTGCTGTCAGTGGATTGAATCAAGGCATGTGAAGCGTCTGGGGTAAACCATGGAAAGCTGTGTAGGTATGTATATTTGCGTGTGTGGACGTATGTATATACATGTGTATGGGGGGGGGGGGTTGGGCCATTTCTTTCGTCTGTTTCCTTGCGCTACCTCGCAAACGCGGGAGACAGCGACAAAGTATAATAAAAAAAAAATAGTTTCTTCATATTATAGCGCCAGATTTTATTTTTTTCATACCAACTTTTGTGATTATTTGATATAAAGGATATTTGAGAAATTGCTCCCAAAGTTTCTTTCTCTAGCATTATTATGACTTGAAACATCATCAAAATTAATGCATTTAAGATTTAGTGGATTTTTTTTTTTTTTTTTTTTTTTGCTTTGTCGCTGTCTCCTGCGTTTGCGAGGTAGCGCAAGGAAACAGACGAAAGAAATGGCCCAACCCACCCCCATACACAATGTATACACACACACGTCCACACATGCAAATATACATACCTACACAGCTTTCCATGGTTCACCCCAGATTCTTCACATGCCCTGATTCAATCCACTGACAGCACGTCAACCCTGGTATACCACATCGATCCAATTCACTCTATTCCTTGCCCTCCTTTCACCCTCCTGCATGTTCAGGCCCTGATCACACAAAATCTTTTTCACTCCATCTTTCCACCTACAATTTGGTCTCCCACTTCTCCTCGTTCCCTCCACCTTCGACACATATATCCTCTTGGTCAATCTTTCCTCACTCATTCTCTCCATGTGCCCAAACCATTTCAAAACACCCTCTTCTGCTCTCTCAACCACGCTCTTTTTATTTCCACACATCTCTCTTACCCTTACATTACTTACTCGATCAAACCACCTCACACCACACATTGTCCTCACACATCTCATTTCCAGCACATCCACCCTCTTGCGCACAACTCTATCCATAGCCCACGCCTCGCAACCATACAACATTGTTGGAACCACTATTCCTTCAAACATACCCATTTTTGCTTTCCGAGATAATGTTCTCGACTTCCACACATTCTTCAAGGCTCCCAGGATTTTCGCCCCCTCCCCCACCCTATGATCTACTTCCGCTTCCATGGTTCCATCCGCTGCCAGATCCACTCCCAGATATCTAAAACACTTTACTTCCTCCAGTTTTTCTCCATTCAAACTTACCTCCCAATTGACTTGACCCTCAACCCTACTGTACCTAATTACCTTGCTCTTATTCACATTTACTCTTAACTTTCTTCTTTCACACACTTTACCAAACTCAGTCACCAGCTTCTGCAGTTTCTCACATGAATCAGCCACCAGCACTGTATCATCAAGAATTATGTTTATAGTAGTCTGTCACTATTCTGTTGTAGAAGATATTTAATGTGATGAATAGCCACTATAAAATACACATATATTGTTGTGTGTCATTAGTACTGGAATAAATGCGGCTATTTCTGATATGCACATGGCTTTATAAGAATTTGTTATGAGTAGGAGTAGGTTTAAGATCCATGTCCTCTAAACATGAAAATATTTTCAGGAAAGAGGTGGGACTGGTTTGTATGTCCATGGAAGTTTAGCATTGAAGCAGCAACTAGACAATGAGTTTGACTTGTTGTTTGTCGCTGTTTATCAGAATATATTACAGCTGTCATATGTTGACAAATTCCTTTCTGATGTTCAACGGGAATTTCGTGAACGCTATCAAGAACAGCTCCGACAGGGCCTCTACTATCAGGTAGTTATGATGTATTTAGCACTAATTTCGGCATTAATCTTATTCAGATTGCCTCAGAACTTATTTGATTAATAAATAGGTAATGAATAAATATATGCTAACTTTATTGAATTTGGGCAGCCAATTAACTGAAAATACACAGTTGAGATATTGCTGATATCAAGAAGTGGGTCATGATAGTTATTAGTTAGCTAATCAGAGCTTGAGATCAAGGTGGGGTGGATATTTCCACACTTTGGATAAGCATATGAGTGAAGTACTTGAAGTTAGATAATCAGTGTGACAGGTATACAGGAATGTTTACAGAATGAATACTATGATTTATACATTATGCACTTAGTTGAACATTAAGTGATGAATAGTTAGTGAAATACAGTTGTTGAGATATTAGTACATAAGCTTTTGTTTCTTTCAAACTATTCGCCATTTCCCGCGTTAGCAAGGTAGCGTTTAGAACAGAGGACTGGGCCTCTAGGGGAATATCCTCACCTGGCCCCTTCTCTGTTCCTTCTTTAGGAAAATAAAAAAAAAAAAAAAAAAAAAAAAAAAAAAAAACGAGACGGGAGGATTTTCAGCCCCCCCGCTCCCTCCCCTTTTAGTCGCCTTCTACGACACGCAGGGAATATGTGGGAAGTATTCTTTCTACCCTATCCCCAGTGGTTATGATGTTTACCACTGTATACAGACTTTTTTGTAAATTTGTCAAGTGAGGAGTGTTCATCCTCCTAGAAGGTTCAGATTGTGGTGTCTGAATGTGTGTGGATGAACCAATATGAGAAGAAAGGACAGATAGGAAGTATGTTTGAGGAAAGATACCTGGATGTGCTGGCTCTAAGTGAATGAAGCTCAAGGGTAAAAGGGAAGAGTGGTTTGGGAAAGTCTTAGGAGTAAAGTCAGGGGTTGGTGAAAGGACTAGAGCCAAGGAAGGAGTAGCTCTACTCCTGAAGCAGGAGTTGTGGGAATATGTGATAGAATGTAAGAAAGTAAATTGTAGATTTTTGTGGGCAAAACTGAAAGTGGATGGAGAGAGATGGGTGATTATTGGTGCCTATGCACCTGGTCATGAGAAGAGAGATTATGAGAGGCAAGTGTTTTGGGAGCAGCTGAGTGTGTTAGCAGCTTTGATGCATGAGACCGGGTTATACTGATGGGTGATTTAAATACGAAAGTTAGTAATGTGGCAGTTGAGGGTATGATTAGTGTATGTGCTGTGTTTAGTTTTGTAAATGGAAATGGTGAAGAGCTTCTGGCTGTGTGTGCTGAAAAAAGACTTGTGATAGGGGGCCCCTGGTTAAAAAAGGGATATACATAGGTATATGTGTGTGAGTATGAGAGATGGTCAAAGGCTGTTACTGGATTACATGTTGACCAGTAGGCGTGTGAAAGAGAGACTTTTGGATGTTAATGTGCTGAGAGGGGCAGTTGGAGATATGTCTGATCACTATCTTGTGGTGGTGAAGGTGAAGATTTGTAGAGGCTGTCTGAAAAGAAAAGAGAATGTTGGGGAGAAGAGAGTGGTGAGAGTAAGTGATCTTGGAAAGGAGACTTGTGTTAGGAAGTATCAGGAGAGATTGAGTGTAGAATGGCAAAAGGTGAAACCAAAGGAAGGATGGGGAGTGGGTGAGGAATGGGATGTATTTAGGGAAGCAGCGATGGCTTGCACGAAAGATGCATGAGGTATGAGAAAGGTGGGAGATGAGCAGATTAGATAGGGTAGTGAGTGGTGGGTTGAAGTAAGATTGTTAGTGAAAGAGAAAAGAGAGGCATTTGGATGATATTTGCAGGGAAGTAGTGCAAATAACTGGGAGATGTATAAAAGACAGTGGCAAGAGGTCAAGAGAAAGGTGAAGAGGTGAAAAAGAGGACTAATGAGAGTTGGGGTGAGAGCGTATCATTAGATTTTAGGGGGGATAAAAAGATGTTTTGGAAGAAGGTAAATAACATGCATAAGACAAAAGAAAGAGAACAAAAGTGAAGGGATCAAGTGTGGAAGCGATAACAGGTAGTGATGGAGTGAGAAGGAGATGGAGTGAGGATTTTGAGGGTTTGTTGAATGTGTTTGATGATAGAGTGGCAGATACAGGATCTTTTGGTCAGGGTAGTGTACGAAGTGAGAGGGTCAGGGAGAATGATGTGGTGAAGAGAGAAGTAGACGTGAAAGCTTTGCAGAAGATGAAATCTGGCAAGACTGTGGGTTTGGATGGTATTACAGTGGAATTTATTGGAATATGGGGTGAATGTGTTGTTGATTGGATGGTAAGGATATTCACTGTATATATGGATCATGGTTAAGTGCCTGAGGATTGGCAGAATGCATGCATAATGCCATTGTGCAAAGGCAAAGGGGATAAAGAAGAGTGTTCAGACTACAGAGGTATATGTTTGAGTATTCCTGGGAAATTATATTGAGAGGGTGAAGGCATGTACAGACTAATGGATTTGTATGTAGCATTTATGGATCTGGAGAAGGTATATGATAGGGTTGATAGATACTTTGTGGAAGGTTTTAGGTGTATATGGTGTAGGAGATAAGCAGTGAAAAGTTTTTACCAAGGATGTAAGGCATGTGCATGAACAGGAAGAGAGGAGAGTGATTGGTTCCTAGTGAATGTTGGTTTGCGACAGGGGAGTATGATGTCCCCATGGTTGTTTGATTTGTTTATGGAGTGGTGGTAAGGGAGGTAAATGCAAGAGTTTTGGAGAGGGGCAAGTATGTAGTCTGTTGTGGATGAGAGGGCTTGGGAAGTGAATCAGTTGTTGTTTGCTGATGATACAGCTCTAGTGGCTGATTTGTGTGAGAAACTGCAGAGGTTGGTGACCGAGATTGGAAGGGTGTGAGAAACTGCAGAGGTTGGTGACTGAGTTTGGAAGGATGTATTAAAGGAGAAAGTTGAGAGTAGATGTGAATAAGAGCAAGGTTATTAGGTTCAGTGAGGTTGAGGGACAAGTTAATGGGAATGTAAGTTTGATTGGAGAAAAATTGGAGGAAGTGAAGTGTTTTGGATATCTGGGAGTGGACGTAGCAGCAGATGGAACCATGGAAGTGGAAGTGAGTCACAGGGTAGGGGAGGGGGAGGGGGAGAAGGTTGTTGGAGTTATGAAGAATGTGTGGAAGGAGAGAATGTTGTCTCGGGAGAGGAAAAATGGGTGTTTGAAGGAAGAGTAGTTCCAACAATGTTATATGGTTGCGAGGCATGGGCTATAGATAGGGTTGTATGGAGGAGGGTGGATGTGTTGGAAATGAAATGTTTGAGGACAATATGTGGTGTGAGGTGGTTTGATTGAGTAAGTAATATAAGGGTAAGAGAGATGTGTGGAAATAAAAGAGTATGGTTGAGAGAGCAGAAGACAGTGTGTTGAAATGGTTTGAACATATAGAAGGAATGATTGACCAAGAGGATATATGTTTCAGAGGTGGAGGGGACAAAGAGAAGTGGGAGACCAAATTGGATGTGGAAGGATGGAGTGAAAAAGATTTTGAGCGATCATAGTCTTAACATACAGGAGGGTGAGAGGCATGTAAGGAATAGAGTGAATTGGAATGATGTGGTATACCAGGGTCGATGTGCTGTTACTGGACTGATCCAGGGCATGTGAAGCATCTGGGGTAGACCATGGAAAGATCTGTGGGGCCTGGATATGGATAGGGAGCTGTGGTTTTGGTGCATTACACATGACAGCTAGAGACTGAGTGTGAATGAATGTGGCCTTTTTTTGTCTGTTTTCTGGCACTACCTTGCTGAAGCAGGGGATAGCAATGCTGTTTTCCTGTGGGGCGGGGTAGTGACAGGAATAGATGTAGGCAAGCAAGTAGGAATATGTACATGCGTATGTATGTAATGTCTGTGTATGTGTATTTATATGTATGTATATGTTGATGTGTACATGTATGTATTTGTGTGTATGTGGACGTTTATGTATTTATTTTATATTTATTTATTTTGCTTTGTCGCTGTCTCCCGCGTTTGCGAGGTAGCGCAAGGAAACAGACGAAAGAAATGGCCCAACCCACCCCCATACACACGTCCACACACGCAAATATACATACCTATACATCTCAATGTACACATATATATACACACACAGACACACACATATATACCCATGCACACAATTCACACTGTCTGCCTTTATTCATTCCCATCGCCACCTCACCACACATGGAATACCATCCCCCTCCCCCCTCATGTGTGCGGGGTAGCGCTACGAAAAGACAACAAAGGCCTCATTCGTTCACACTCAGTCTCCAGCTGTCATGCAATAATGCCCAAAACCACAGCTCCCTTTCCACATACAGGCCCCACACAGCTTTCCATGGTTTACCCCAGACACTTCACATGCCCTGATTCAATCCACTGACAGCACGTCAACCCCGGTATACCACATCGATCCAATTCACTCTATTCCTTGCCCGCCTTTCACCCTCTTGCATGTTCAGGCCCCGATCACTCAAAATCTTTTTCACTCCATCTTTCCACCTCCAATTTGGTCTCCCACTTCTCCTCATTCCCTCCACCTCTGACACATATATCCTCTTGGTCAATCTTTCCTCACTCATTCTCTCCATGTGCCCAAACCATTTCAAAACACCCTCTTCTTCTCTCTCAGCCACACTCTTTTTATTACCACACATCTCTCTTACCCTATCATTACTTACTCGATCAAACCACCTCACACCACATGTTGTCCTCAAACATCTCATTTCCAGCACATCCACCCTCCTGCGCACAACTCTATCCATAGCCCATGCCTCGCAACCATACAACATTGTTGGAACCACTATTCCTTCAAACATACCCATTTTTGCTTTCTGAGATAATGTTCTCGACTTCCACACATTCTTCAAGGCTCCCAGGATTTTCGCCCCCTCCCCCACCCTATGATTCACTTCCGCTTCCATGGTTCCATCCGCTGCCAGATCCACTCCCAGATATCTAAAACACTTTACTTCCTCCAGTTTTTCTCCATTCAAACTTCCTCCCAATTGACTTGACCCTCAACCCTACCGTACCTAATAATCTTGCTCTTATTCACATTTACTCTTAACTTTCTTGTTTCACACACTTTACCAAACTCAGTCACCAGCTTCTGCAGTTTCTCACATGAATCAGCCACCAGCGCTGTATCATCAGCGAACAACAACTGACTCACTTCCCAAGCTCTCTCATCCACAACAGACTTCATTCTGTATTGTATTGTTGACTGGTTGGTAAGGTTATTTAATGTATATATGACTCATGATGAGGTGCCTGAGGATCGGCGGAATGCTTGCATAATGCCATTGTGCAAAGGCAAAGCGGATAAAAGTGAGTGCTCAAATTACAGAGGTATTAGTTTGTTGAGTATTCCTGGGAAATTATATGGGAAGGTATTGATAGATTTATGTGCTGAAAAAGGACTGATGATTGGGAATACCTGGTTTAAAAAGCGAGATATACTTATGTAAGTAGGAGAGATGGCCAGAGAGCGTTATTGGATTACGTGTTAATTGACAGGCGTGCGAAAGAGAGACTTTTGGATGTTAATGTGCTGAGAGGTGCAACTGGAGGGATGTCTGATCATTATCTTGTGGAGGCTAAGGTGAAGAATTGTATGGGTTTTCAGAAAAGAAGAGTGAATGTTGGGGTGAAGAGGGTGGTGAGAGTAAGTGAGCTTGAGAAGGAGACCTGTGTGAGGAAGTACCAGGAGAGACTGAGTACAGAATGGAAAAAGGTGAGAACAATGGAAGTAAGGGGAGTGGGGGAGGAATGGGATGTATTTAGGGAATCAGTGATGGATTGCGCAAAAGATGCTTGTGGCATGAGAAGAGTAGGAGGTGGGTTGATTAGAAAGGGTAGTGAGTGGTGGGATGAAGAAGTAAGAGTATTAGTGAAAGAGAAGAGAGAGGCATTTGGACGATTTTTGCAGAGAAAAAATGCAATTGAGTGGGAGATGTATAAAAGAAAGAGACAGGAGGTCAAGAGAAAGGTGCAAGAGGTGAAAAAAAGGGCAAATGAGAGTTGGGGTGAGAGAGTATCATTAAATTTTAGGGAGAATAAAAAGATGTTCTGGAAGGAGGTAAATAAAGTGCGTAAGACAAGGGAGTAAATGGGAACTTCAGTGAAGGGCACAAATGGGGAGGTGATAACAAGTAGTGGTGATGTGAGAAGGAGATGGAGTGAGTATTTTGAAGGTTTGTTGAATGTGTTTGATGATAGAGTGGCAGATATCGGGTGTTTTGGTCGAGGTGGTGTGCAAAGTGAGAGGGTTAGGGAAAATGATTTGGTAAACAGAGAAGAGGTAGTGAAAGCTTTGCGGAAGATGAAAGCCGGCAAGGCAGCAGGTTTGGATGGTATTGCAGTGGAATTTATTAAAAAGGGGGTGACTGTATTGTTGACTGGTTGGTAAGGTTATTTAATGTATGTATGACTCATGGTGAGGTGCCTGAGGATTGGCGGAATGCGTGCATAGTGCCATTGTACAAAGGCAAAGGGGATAAGAGTGAGTGCTCAAATTACAGAGGTATAAGTTTGTTGAGTATTCCTGGTAAATTATATGGGAGGGTATTGATTGAGAGGGTGAAGGCATGTACAGAGCATCAGATTGGGGAAGAGCAGTGTGGTTTCAGAAGTGGTAGAGGATGTGTGGATCAGGTGTTTGCTTTGAAGAATGTATGTGAGAAATACTTAGAAAAGCAAATGGATTTGTATGTAGCATTTATGGATCTGGAGAAGGCATATGATAGAGTTGATAGAGATGCTCTGTGGAAGGTATTAAGAATATATGGTGTGGGAGGAAAGTTGTTAGAAGCAGTGAAAAGTTTTTATCGAGGATGTAAGGCATGTGTACGTGTAGGAAGAGAGGAAAGTGATTGGTTCTCAGTGAATGTAGGTTTGCGGCAGGGGTGCGTGATGTCTCCATGGTTGTTTAATTTGTTTATGGATGGGGTTGTTAGGGAGGTAAATGCAAGAGTTTTGGAAAGAGGGGCAAGTATGAAGTCTGTTGGGGATGAGAGAGCTTGGGAAGTGAGTCAGTTGTTGTTTGCTGATGATACAGCGCTGGTGGCTGATTCATGTGAGAAACTGCAGAAGCTGGTGACTGAGTTTGGTAAAGTGTGTGGAAGAAGAAAGTTAAGAGTAAATGTGAATAAGAGCAAGGTTATTAGGTACAGTAGGGTTGAGGGTCAAGTCAATTGGGAGGTGAGTTTGAATGGAGAAAAACTGGAGGAAGTGAAGTGTTTTAGATATCTGGGAGTGGATCTGGCAGCGGATGGAACCATGGAAGCGGAAAGG
>NC_092272.1:9949080-10000448 GCF_036320965.1 Panulirus ornatus | reverse complement strand
GGGCATGAGAAGAAAGATCATGAGAGGCAAGTGTTTTGGGAGCAGCTGAATGAGTGTGGTAGCAGTTTTGATGCACGAGACTGGGTTATAGTGATGGGTGATTTGAATGCAAAGGTGAGTAATGAGACAGTTGAGGGAATAACTGGTATACATGTAGTGTTCAGTGTTGTAAATGGAAATGGTGAAGAGCTTGTAGATTTATGTGCTGAAAAAGGACTGATGATTGGGAATACCTGGTTTAAAAAGAAATAAATACATAAGTATATGTATGTAAGTTGGAGTGATGGCCAGAGAGCGTTATTGGATTACGTGTTAATTGATACGCATGCGAAAGAGAGACTTTTGGATGTTAATGTGCTGAGAGGTGCGACTAGAGGGATGTCTGATCATTATCTCGTGGAGGCGAAGGTGAAGATTTGCAGAAGTTTTCAGAAAAGAAAAGAGAATGTTGGGGTGAAGAGAGTGGTGAGTGTAAGTGAGCTTGGGAAGGAGACTTGAGTGAGGAAGTACCAGGGGAGACTGAGTACAGAATGGAAAAAGGTGAAAACAAAGGACATAAGGGGAGTGGGGGAGGAATGGGATGTATTTAGGGGAGCAGTGATGGCTTGCGCAAAAGATGCTTGTGGCATGAGAAGCGTGGGAGGTGGGCAGATTAGAAAGGGTAGTGAGTGGTGGGATGAAGAAGTAAGATTATTAGTGAAAGAGAAGTGAGAAGCATTTGGACAATTTTTGCAGGGAAATAATGCAAATGACTGGGAGATGTATAAAAGAAAGAGACAGGAGGTCAACAGAAAGGTGCAAGAGGTGAAAAAGAGGGCAAATGAGAGTTGGGGTGAGAGAGTATCATTAAATTTCAGGGAGAACAAAAAGATGTTTTGGAAGGAGGTAAATAAAGTGTGTAAGACAAGGGAACAAATGGGAACTTCAGTGAAGAGGGCTAATGGGGAGATGATAACAAGTAGTGGTGATGTGAGAATGATATGGAGTATTTTGAAGGTTTGCTGAATGTGTTTGATGATAGAGTGGCAGATATAGGGTGTTTTGGTCGAGGTGGTGTGCAAAGTGAGAGGGTTAGGGAGAATGATTTGGTAGACAGAGAAGAGATACTAAAAGCTTTGCAGAAGATGAAGGCCGGCAAGGCAGCAGGTTTGGATGGTATTGCAGTGGAATTTATTAAAAAAGGGGGTCGACGTGCTGTCACTGGATTGAACCAGGGCATGTGAAGCATCTGGGGTAAGCCATGGAAAGTTGTGTGGGGCCTGGATGTGGAAAGGGAGCTGTGGTTTTGGTGCATTATTACATGACAGCTAGAGACTGAGTGTGAACGAATGTGGCCTTTGTTGTCTTTTCCTAGCGCTACCTCGCACACATGCGGGGGGGAGGGGGTTGTTATTTCATGTGTGGTGGGGTGGCAGTGGGGATGAATAAAGGCAGACAGTATGAATTAATTATGTACATGTGTATATATGTATATGTCTGTGTGTGTATATATATGTATACGTTGAAATGTATAGGTATGTATATTTGCGTGTGTGGATGAGTATGTATATACATGTGTATGTGGGTGGGTTGGACCATTCTTTCGTCTGTTTCCTTGCGCTAACTCACTAATGCAAGAAACAGCAACAAAGTATAAAAAAAAAAAAAAAAAAAAAAAATATATTTATTTTGCTTTGCCACTGTCTCCTGCATTAGCGAGGTAGCGCAAGGAAACAGACGAAAAAAATGGCCCAACCCACTGACATACACATGTATATATACATACACGTCCACACACGCAAATATACATACCTATACTTCTCAACGTATACATATATACACACACACAGACATATACATATTTATGCATGTACATAATTCATACTCTCTGCCTTTATTCATTCCCATCGCCACCCCACCACACATGAAATAACAACCCCCTCTCCCCTCATGAGCGCGAGGTAGTGCTAGGAAAAGACAACAAAGGTCACATTCCCTCAAAGGCTCAGTCTTCTGTTCTTAATGCTACCTCGCTAATGCAGGAAATGGCGAATAGTATAAAAGAAAGAAATATATGGGAATGTCTTGGGAGTAAAGTCAGGGTTTAGTCAGAGGACAAGACCAAGGGAAGGAATAGCACTACTCCTGAAACAGGAGTGGTGGGAGTATGTGATAGAGTGTAAGAAAGTAAACTCTAGATTGATATGGGTAAAACTTAAAGTGGATGGAGAGAGATGGGTGATTATTGGTGCATATGCTATGCACATGGGCATGAGAAGAAAGATCATGAGAGGTAAGTGTTTTGGGAGCAGCTGAGTGAGTGTGTTGGTAGTTTTGATGCATGAAACCGGGTTACAGTGATGGGTGATTTGAATGCAAAGGTGAATAATGTGGCAATTGAGGGAATAATTGGTGTACATGGGGTGTTCAGTGTTGTAAACGCAAATGGTGAAGAGCTTGTAGATTTATGTGCTGAAAAAGGACTGGTGATTGGGAATACCTGGTTTAAAAAGAGAGATATACATAAGTATACGTAAGTAAGTAGAAGAGATGGCCAGAGAACATTATTGGATTACGTGTTAATTGATAGGCACACGAAAGAGAGACTTTTGGATGTTAATGTGCTGAGAGGTGCAACTGCAGGAATGTCTGATCATTATCTTGTGGAGGCGAAGGTAAAGATATGTAGAGGTTTGAAGAAAAGAAGAAAGAATGTTGGGGGGAAGAGAGTGGTGACAGTGAGTGAGCTTGGGAAGGAGACTTGTGTGAGGAAGTACCAGGAGAGACTGCGTACAGAATGATAAAAGGTGAGAACAAAGGACGTAAGGGGAGTGGGGGAGGAATGGGATGTATTTAGGGAAGCAGTGATGGCTTGCGCAAAAGATGCTTGTGGCATGAGAAGCTTGGGAGGTGGGCAGATTTGAAAGGGTAGTGAGTGGTGGGATGAAGAAGTAAGATGATTAGTGAAAGAGAAGGGAGAGGTATTTGGACGATTTTTGCAGGGAAATAATGCAAATGCTTGGGAGATGTATAAAAGGAAGAGGCAGGAGGCCAAGAGAAAGGTGCAAGAGGTGAAAAAGAGGGCAAATGAGAGTTGGGAAGAGATAGTATCGTTAAATCTTAGGGAGAAAAAAAAGATGTTTTGGAAGGAGGTAAATAAAGTGTGTAAGACAAGGGAACAAATGGGAGCATCAGTGAAGGGCGCAAATGGGGAGGTGATAACAAGTAGTGGTGACGTGAGAAGGAAATGGAGTGAGTATTTTGAAGGTTTGTTGAATGTGTTTGATGATAGAGTGGCAGATATAGGGTGCTTTGGTTGAGGTGGTGTGCAAAGTGAGAGGGTTAGGGTGAATGATTTGGTAAATTGAGAAGGGGTAGTAAAAGCTTTGCCGAAGATGAAAGCTGGCAAGGCAGCGGGTTTGGATGGTATTGCAGTGGAATTTACTATAAAAGGGGGTGACTGTATTGTTGACTGGTTGGTAAGGTTATCTAATGTATGCATGACTCATGGTGAGGTGCCTGAGGATTGGCAGAATGCTTGTATAGTGCCACTGAACAAAGGCAAAGGGGATAAAAGTGAGTGCTCAAATTACAGAGGTATAAGTTTGTTGAGTATTCCTGGTAAATTACATGGGAGGGGAAGAGCAGTGTGGTTTCAGAAGTGGTAGAGGATGTGTGGATCAGGTGTTTGCTTTGAAGAGTGTATGTGAGAAATACTTAGAAAAGCAAATGGATTTGTATGTAGCATTTATGGATCTGGAGAAGGCATATGATAAGAGTTGATAGAGATGCTTTGTGGTATTAAGAATATATGGTGTGGGAGGCAAGTTGTTAGAAGCAGTGGAAAGTTTTTATTGAGGATGTAAGGCATGTGTACGAGTAGGAAGAGAGTAAAGTGATTGGTTCTCAGTGAATGTTGGTTTGCAGCAGGGTTGCATGATGTCTCCATGGTTGTTTAATTTGTTTATGGATGGGGTTGTTACGGAGGTGAATGCAAGAGTTTTGGGAGAGGGGCAAGTATATAGTCTGTTGTGGATGAGAGAGCATGGGAAGTGAGTCAGTTGTCGTTTGCTGATGATACAGTGCTGGTGGCTGATTCGGGTGAGAAACTGCAGAAGCTAGTCACTGAGTTCGGTAAAGTGTGTGAAAGAAGAAAGCTGAGAGTAAATGTGAATAAGAGCACGGTTATTAGGTACAGTAGAGCTCTGGGACAAGTCAATTGGAAGGTAAGTTTGAATGGAGAAAAACTGGAGGAAGTGAAGTGTTTTAGATATCTGGGAGCAGATGGATCCATGGAAGCGGAAGTGAATCGTGGGGTGGGGGCGAAAGTTCTGGGAGCGTTGGAAAATGCGTGCAAGTCAAAAACGTTGTCTTGGAAAGCAAAAATGCATATGTTTGAAGGAAGAGTGGTTCCAACAACGTTATATGATTGCGAGGCATGTGCTATGGATAGAGCTGTGCGGAGGAGGAGGGTGGATGTGCTGGAAATGAGATGTATATTCAGGCCCCAATCACTGAAAATCTTTTTCACTCCATCCTTCCACCTCCAATTTGGTCTTCTGCTTCTTGTTCCCTCCACCTCTGACACAGATATTCTCTTTCTCAATCTTTCTTCACTCATTTTCTTCATATATCCAAACCATTTCAACACACCTTCTTCTACTCTATCTACCACACTCTTTTCATTTCCACACATCTCTCTTACCCTTTTATTACTCACTTGATCAAACTACCTCACACCATATATTGTCCTCAAATATTTCGTTTCCAATACATCAACCCTCCTCCATACAACGCTATCTATAGCCTATGTCTTACAACCACACAAAATTGTTGGAACCTGCTAAGTCTACTCCCAGATACCTAAAACACTTCACTTCCTCCAATTTTTCTTCATTCAGACTTACCTCCTGATTAACTTGTCCCTCAACCCTACTGAACCTAACAACCTTGCTCTTATTCATATCTACTCTCAACTTTCTCCTTACACACACTTTTCCAAACTCAGTCACCAATTTCTGCAGTTTCTCACACAAATCAGCCACTAGAGCTGTATCATTGGCGAATGACAACTGACTCAGTTCCCAAGTCCTCTCATCCAACAAACTGCATACTCTCCCCTCTCTCTAAAACTCTTGCATTCACCTCCCTAGCCACCCCATCCATAAACAAATTAAGCAACCATGGGGACATAGCACACCCCTGCTACAGACCTACATTCACTAGGGGCCAATCACTCTTCTCTCTTCCTACTCATACACATCTTACATCCTTGGTAAAAACTTTTCACTGCTTCTAGCAACTTACCTCCCACACCATATACTCTTAAAACCTTCCACAGAGCATCTCTATCAACCCTATTACATGGTTTGATCGAGTAAGTAATGAAAGGGTAAGAGAGATGTGTGGCAATAAAAAGTGTCGTTGAGAGAGCAGAAGAGGGTGTTTTGAAATGATTTGGTCACATGAAGAGAATGAGTGAGGAAAGATTGACAAAGAGAATATATGTGTCAGAGGTGGAGGGAATGAGAAATGGGAGACCAAAGTGAAGGTGGAAGGATGGAGTGAAAAAGATTTTGAGTGATCAGGGCCTGAACATGCAGGAGGGTGAAAAGTGTGCAAGGAATAGAGTGAATTGGAACGATGTGGTATACTGGGGTCGATGTGCTGTCAATGGATTGAACCAGGGCATGTGAAGCATCTGGGGTAAACCATGGAAAGTTCTGTGGGGGCTGGATGTGGAAAGGAAGCTGTGGTTTCGGTGCATTATACATGACGGCTTGAGACTGAGTGTGAACAAATGTGGCCTTTGTTGTCTTTTCCTAGCACTACTTCACGCACATGCAGGGGGAGGGGGTTTCATTTCATGTGTGGGAAGGTGGCGATGGGAATGAATAAGGGCAGACAGTATGAATTATGTACATGTGTATGTATGTATATGTCTGGGTGTGTATATATATATATATATATATTTTTTTTTTTTTGGCTTTGTCGCTGTCTCCCGCGTTTGCGAGGTAGCGCAAGGAAACAGATGAAAGAAATGGCCCAAACCACCCCCATACACATGTATATACATATGTCCACACACGCAAATATACATACCTACACAGCTTTCCATGGTTTACCCCAGACGCTTCACATGCCCTCATTCAATCCACTGACAGCACGTCAACCCCGGTATACCACATCGATCCAATTCACTCTATTCCTTGCCCTCCTTTCACCCTCCTGCATGTTCAGGCCCCAATCACACAAAATCTTTTTCACTCCATCTTTCCACCTACAATTTGGTCTCCCACTTCTCCTCGTTCCCTCCACCTCCGAAACATATAACCTCTTGGGCAATCTTTCCTCACTCATTCTCTCCATGTGCCCAAACCATTTCAAAACACCCTCTTCTGCTCTCTCAACCACGCTCTTTTTATTTCCACACATCTCTCTTACCCTTACATTACTTACTCGATCAAACCACCTCACATCACACATTGTCCTCAAACATCTCATTTCCTGCACATCCACCCTCCTGCGCACAACTCTATCCATAGCCCACACCTCGCAACCATACAACATTGTTGGAACCACTATTCCTTCAAACATACCCATTTTTGCTTTCCGAGATAATGTTCTCGACTTCCACACATTCTTCAAGGCTCCCAGGATTTTCTCCCCCTCGCCCACCCTATGATTCACTTCCGCTTCCATGGTTCCATCCGCTGCCAGATCCACTCCCAGATATCTAAAACACTTTACTTACTCCAGTTTTTCTCCATTCAAACTTACCTTCCAATTGACTTGACCCTCAACCCTACTGTACCTAATAACCTTGCTCTTATTCACATATTTTTTTTTTTTTTTTATACTTTGTCGCTGTCTCCCGCGTTTGCGAGGTAGCGCAAGGAAACAGACGAAAGAAATGGCCCAACCCCCCCCCCATACACATGTATATACATACGTCCACACACGCAAATATACATACCTACACAGCTTTCCATGGTTTACCCCAGACGCTTCACATGCCTTGATTCAATCCACTGACAGCACGTCAACCCCGGTATACCACATCGTTCCAATTCACTCTATTCCTTGCCCTCCTTTCACCCTCCTGCATGTTCAGGCCCCGATCACACAAAATCTTTTTCACTCCATCTTTCCACCTACAATTTGGTCTCCCTCTTCTCCTTGCTCCCTCCACCTCCGACACATATATCCTCTTGGTCAATCTTTCCTCACTCATCCTCTCCATGTGCCCAAACCACTTCAAAACACCCTCTTCTGCTCTCTCAACCACGCTCTTTTTATTTCCACACATCTCTCTTACCCTTACGTTACTCACTCGATCAAACCACCTCACACCACACATTGTCCTCAAACATCTCATTTCCAGCACATCCATCCTCCTGCGCACAACTCTATCCACAGCCCACGCCTCGCAACCATACAACATTGTTGGAACCACTATTCCTTCAAACATACCCATTTATATATATATATGTATTTATATATATTTATATATATATATGTATACGTTGAGATGTATAGGTATGTATATGTGCGTGTGTGGACGTATATGTATATACATGTGTATGTGGGTGGGTTGGGCCATTCTTTCATCTGTTTCCTTGCGCTACCTTGCTAATGCGGGAGACAGCAACAAAATATAATAACGATAATAATAATATGTATATCCCGCTTTTAAAACCAGGTATTCCCAATTAGCAGTCTTTTTCAGCACACACATCCACAAGCTCTTCACTTCCATTCACAACACTGAACACCCCATGTACACCAATCATACCCTCAACTGACACATCACTCACCTTCGCATTTAAACTGCCCATCACTAAAACCCAGTCTCATGCATCAAAGCTGCTGACACATTCACTTAGTTGCTCCCAAAACACTTGCCTCTCATGATCTTTTTTCTCATGACCAGGTGCATAGGCACCAATAATCACCCATCCTTCTCTATCCACTTTCAGTTTTACCCACATCAATCTAGAATTTACTCTTACTATCTATCATATATTCCCACAACTCCTGCTTCAGGAGTAATGCTACTTCTTCCTAAGCTCTTGTCCTCTCCCCAACCCCTGACTTTACTCCCAAGACTTTCCCAAACCACTCTTCCCCATTAACCTTGAGCTTTGTTTCACTCAGTGCCAGAGCATCCAGGTTTCTTTCCTCAAACATACTACCTATCTCTCCTTTCTTCTCATCTTTGTTACATCCACACACATTCAGACATCTCAATCTGAGCCTTCGTAAAGGATAAGCACTCCCTGCTTGACTCCTTCTTCCTTTCCCTTCTTAGAAATTTAAATACAAGGAGGGGGGTTTCCAGCCCATGGCTCCCAACCCCTTCAGTTGCCTTATACGACACGCAGGGAATATATGGGAAGTATTCTTTCTCCCCTATCCCCTTATCCTTAAATCCTAATAGCCTGTACCTCTGAGAGAGCTCCGATCCTTGTTCATGTATTTCATCTCTGAACTTATCGTTTCCCCTAGAGGCATTCCTCAGTGTAGCCCATCCATATGAAAGGAGACCCCTCTAATCCTTCCAACTAATGCCCAATTTCTCTCACTTCTGCTGTCTCCAAAGTCTTTGAAACAACCTTAACTCTCATTTCTTACACACTTAGAATCCTATTCCCCACTATCTGATTACCTATTAATAAGGACTTGCTGCACTTGGTCTACCAGTGACCTCTCCTATGTGGCTAGCCTCCAGTCATCCTCTCTCAAGGACATTTCGTGAAACATTTGTCGTGGCCTTCATCATCCTTCCACTGGTTTTCTAAGGTTCTCTCTGTTCCCTGATCCATAACTCCTTTCTGGCCATTCCATTGCAGTAATCGCTGACTGAGTGACTTCCCCATCTCATAATGTCAACGGTGATGTTCCTCATGGTTTTGTCCTATCACCTACTCTTTCTCTCTTCATGACTGATCTCTCTTCAACTTCTAAGCCTATTCACTCTTTGCTCATAATTCCACTTAACACACTTCAACTCACTTTCCCTCTCCTAGAAATCATTCTCTTTCTCATACTAAACATATTACCTCTCTCAGTTTGATCTGTGCGACATCTTGAAACGGGAAACTGTAAGTGGTGAAATTCAATTCAGTTAAAAAGCAATTACTCCCAATAGCTCTTTTGAAGTTACTTATTTCTCTTTGTTCAGTTTCATAACAAAACAATTAAATCCTGTAATAACATAAAACAAGCTGGTAATACATTATCCTTCACTCTAACCTGGAAACCTAGAACCCCACATAACCATCAACAAAGATTCTATTTTCTAAAAGCTAAGGGTACTGTTATCATCCCCATTAAGATTTTTCATAGGAATAGCTATTCCATATATACTGCTATTGCTGGTACAGTTTTTGTACTTCTTTATTTTTCTCATACTTTTTTTAGTTTTTCTGTCTAAATTGTCTGATATATTGTGGGACCTGGATGTGGAAAGAGAGCTGTGGTTTTCGTGCAGAGACTGAGTGTGAACGAATGTGGCCTTTGTTGTCTTTTCCTAGTGCTACCTCACATGCACGCGGGGGGAGGGGGTTGCCATTTCATGTGTGGCAGGGTGGCAACGGGAATGGATGAAGGCAGCAAGTATGAATATGTGCATGTCTATATGTATATGTTTATGCGGGTGGGCCATTCTTTCGTCTGTTTCCTTGCACCACTTTGCTAATGCGGGAGACAGCAACAAAGTATAATAATAATAAAAAAAAATTCATAAGCAGTTTATACACACAGCAGTTAATGAGATACTGGGAAAGTAACAGAAGACTTATGGACAAGAGTACATGTAAAGAACTTGCTTATAACTTATCATGTCCTGAATCACTAGGTTACAAGCCTGATCCTGTGATCCTGTCCTGAAACACTAGATGACAAGCCTGATCCTATCTTGAATAAGGGAAGAAGTGACAGGAACAAACAAAGAATAGCTTTCAGGTATTGTATAATGAAATGAAGGATAAATCTAGTCTTACTCATCTTGAACACTAATTAGTGAGCCATTCAGAAAACTAATTTCCAACAAGAAGGAAACTAAGTGGAGGATGTGTTACACAAAGACTAAGCTGGAGGACTTGACATTAAACACAAGGGGTTGGTCATGGCAAGAAAGTCTCCACTTAACCCTTAAATACCTCCCTTGCATTCACCATTACATGCATTCTTCCCCTTTTCTCTCCCTCCAATACTCTTCCACTCTATTTCTATTATGGGATACTGGATATTGTGGATGTAGGAACTTCGCCATTAATTAAACAATAAGAAATAAATCTTTTCTTATCAAATGATATCCTTTTTAATCATCTAACTTTTAATCTTTGGAAAAGTTTTCAAAGAGAATCAGACACACAATGCTCTCGTCCTACTTTGGTTGCTATCGAATCAAAAGCCTTGCATGACTGCTTTACATTTCTTTTTTTCTTTTTTCAATGGATATGTATCTAAACAAAATTTATTGGTGTAAAGATTTGGGTTGTAGGTAAGCTTGCCCCAGGAACTGGGCAATCCTGCCTTTGTTAGCATGCAAAGTTAGAAGTGGAGATGTCAATACTGTAAATATATATTCCCACTAATAGTCCCATTAATAAAGTAAGTACTCTGAGAAATAGGAGAGGTATGCTTTCGACCATCAATGAAAGGATATGTAGACTGACATGGCTGAGAGTAATGCAAAAGGAATAAATGATCATTCATATGACAAGAAACAGCTGAAGTTCTTATGATTCTTATGGGTAATTCAATATTTTGGGTAAATGCAACAAAAAGTGAAGGGTAGTACATGGTTTTGCAAAGAAATGCATTGGAGTTCATATGAAAAATAAGTTCTTAGAAAAGACATCTAAGTGCAAAGTGGATGGCTTTGGTTTTTGGCTGTAAAATCATATATGGAAGATTCAAAATTGGTTATATATATGTCGTAGAAAGCAACTAGAGGGGACGGGAGCGGGGGGCCAGAAATCCTCCCCTCCTTGTATTAACTTTCTAAAATGGGAAACAGAAGAAGGAGTCACGCGGGGAGTGCTCATCCTCCTCGAAGGCTCAGAGTGGGGTGCCTAAATGTGTGTGGATGTAACCAAGACGTGAAAAAAGGAGAGATAGGTAGTATGTTTGAGGAAAGGAACCTGGATATTTTGGCTCTGAGTGAAACGAAGCTCAAGGGTAAAGGGGAAGAGTGGTTTGGGAATGTCTGGGGAGTAAAGTCAGGGGTTAGTGAGAGGACAAGAGCACGGGAAGGAGTAGCAATACTCCTGAAACAGGAGTTGTGGGAGTATGTGATAGAATGTAAGAAAGTAAATTCTCGATTAATATGGGTAAAACTGAAAGTTGATGGAGAGAGGTGGGTGATTATTGGTGCATATGCACCCGGGCATGAGAAGAAAGATCATGAGAGGCAAGTGTTTTGGGAGCAGCTAAATGAGTGTGTTAGTGGTTTTGATGCACGAGACCGGGTTATAGTGATGGGTGATTTGAATGCAAAGGTGAGGAATGTGGCAGTTGAGGGAATAATTGGTATAAATGGGGTGTTCAGTGTTGTAAATGGAAATGGTGAAGAGCTTGTAGATTTATGTGCTGAAAAAGGACTGATGATTGGGAGTACCTGGTTTAAAAAGCGAGATATACATAAGTATACTTATGTAAGTAGGAGAGATGGCCAGAGAGCGTTATTGGATTACGTGTTAATTGACAGGCGTGCGAAAGAGAGACTTTTGGATGTTAATGTGCTGAGAGGTGCAACTGGAGGGATGTCTGATCATTATCTTGTGGAGGCTAAGGTGAAGATTTGTATGGGTTTTCAGAAAAGAAGAGTGAATGTTGGGGTGAAGAGGGTGGTGAGAGTAAGTGAGCTTGGGAAGGAGACCTGTGTGAGGAAGTACCAGGAGAGACTGAGTACAGAAAGGAAAAAGGTGAGAACAATGGAAGTAAGGGGAGTGGGGAGGAATGGGATGTATTTAGGGAATCAGTGATGGATTGCGCAAAAGATGCTTGTGGCATGAGAAGAGTGGGAGGTGGGTTGATTAGAAAGGGTAGTGAGTGGTGGGATGAAGAAGTAAGAGTATTAGTGAAAGAGAAGAGAGAGGCATTTGGACGATTTTTGCAGGGGAAAAATGCAATTGAGTGGGAGATGTATAAAAGAAAGAGACAGGAGGTCAAGAGAAAGGTGCAAGAGGTGAAAAAAAGGGCAAATGAGAGTTGGGGTGAGAGAGTATCATTAAATTTTAGGGAGAATAAAAAGATGTTCTGGAAGGAGGTAAATAAAGTGCGTAAGACAAGGGAGCAAATGGGAACTTCAGTGAAGGGCGCAAATGGGAGGTGATAACAAGTAGTGGTGATGTGAGAAGGAGATGGAGTGAGTATTTTGAAGGTTTGTTGAATGTGTTTGATGATAGAGTGGCAGATATAGGGTGTTTTGGTCGAGGTGGTGTGCAAAGTGAGAGGGTTAGGGAAAATGATTTGGTAAACAGAGAAGAGGTAGTGAAAGCTTTGCGGAAGATGAAAGCCGGCAAGGCAGCAGGTTTGGATGGTATTGCAGTGGAATTTATTAAAAAAGGGGGTGACTGTATTGTTGAGTGGTTGGTAAGGTTATCTAATGTATGTATGACTCATGGTGAGGTGCCTGAGGATTGGCGGAATGTGTGCATAGTGCCATTGTACAAAGGCAAAGGGGATAAGAGTGAGTGCTCAAATTACAGAGGTATAAGTTTGTTGAGTATTCCTGGTAAATTATATGGGAGGGTGTTGATTGAGAGGGTGAAGGCATGTACAGAGCATCAGATTGGGGAAGAACAGTGTGGTTTCAGAAGTGGTAGAGGATGTGTGGATCAGGTGTTTGCTTTGAAGAATGTATGTGAAAAATACTTAGAAAAGCAAATGGATTTGTATGTAGCATTTATGGATCTGGAGAAGGCATATGATAGAGTTGATAGAGATGCTCTGTGGAAGGTATTAAGAATATATGGTGTGGGAGGAAAGTTGTTAGAAGCAGTGCAAAGTTTTTATCGAGGATGTAAGGCATGTGTACGTGTAGGAAGAGAGGAAAGTGATTGGTTCTCAGTGAATGTAGGTTTGCGGCAGGGGTGTGTGATGTCTCCATGGTTGTTTAATTTGTTTATGGATGGGGTTGTTAGGGAGGTAAATGCAAGAGTTTTGGAAAGAGGGGCAAGTATGAAGTCTGTTGGGGATGAGAGAGCTTGGGAAGTGAGTCAGTTGTTGTTCGCTGATGATACAGCGCTGGTGGCTGATTCATGTGAGAAACTGCAGAAGCTGGTGACTGAGTTTGGTAAAGTGTGTGGAAGAAGAAAGTTAAGAGTAAATGTGAATAAGAGCAAGGTTATTAGGTACAGTAGGGTTGAGGGTCAAGTCAATTGGGAGGTGAGTTTGAATGGAGAAAAACTGGAGGAAGTGAAGTGTTTTAGATATCTGGGAGTGGATCTGGCAGCGGATGGAACCATGGAAGCGGAAGTGGATCATAGGGTGGGGGAGGGGGCGAAAATTCTGGGGGCCTTGAAGAATGTGTGGAAGTCGAGAACATTATCTCGGAAAGCAAAAATGGGTATGTTTGAAGGAATAGTGGTTCCAACAATGTTGTATGGTTGCAAGGCGTGGGCTATGGATAGAGTTGTGCGCAGGAGGATGGATGTGCTGGAAATGAGATGTTTGAGGATAATATGTGGTGTGAGGTGGTTTGATCGAGTGAGTAACGTAAGGGTAAGAGAGATGTGTGGAAATAAAAAGAGCGTGGTTGAGAGAGCAGAAGAGGGTGTTTTGAAGTGGTTTGGGCACATGGAGAGAATGAGTGAGGAAAGATTGACCAAGAGGATATATGTGTCGGAGGTGGAGGGAACGAGGAGAAGAGGGAGACCAAATTGGAGGTGGAAAGATGGAGTGAAAAAGATTTTGTGTGATCAGGGCCTGAATATGCATGAGGGTGAAAGGAGGGCAAGGAATAGAGTGAATTGGAGCGATGTGGTATACCGGGGTTGACGTGCTGTCAGTGGATTGAATCAAGGCATGTGAAGCGTCTGGGGTAAACCATGGAAAGCTGTGTAGGTATGTATATTTGCGTGTGTGGATGTATGTATATACATGTGTATGGGGGGGGGTTGGGCCATTTCTTTCGTCTGTTTCCTTGCGCTACCTCGCAAACGCGGGAGACAGCGACAAAGTATAATGAAAAAAAAAAATAAATATGGTGTGGATGAATTTAAAGACTTGGAAATAAGTATAAGGATGACAGAGAGAAAGCTGAGGTTGAACAATGAGTCACACAAATGAGAGAAATTGGAGCTGCACTGATAGCTATAGCAAAAGGAAAAATGTGAAAGTAGAATGTGCTAGAAACTTACACGAAAGAGTATTTATCCCAATCCTGATGTATGGATGTGAAAAAACTGTATACAAGTCAGGGCAGGTTAAAAATAAGAGCACTAAAGATAAATCATTTGTATCATATAGCTGGATTTATGAAGATGGATGAAACAAAGACTGAAAATGTGGAAACGTTACATGATGTTATGAGGAGAGATGGAAAAAGAGATTGAAAATGAGAAAATGTTATGGAATATGATGAAGATGGATGGAATATACTGTTACGGAACACGTGTGTTTGTGCCCACATGTTCGTGTATATTACGTGTGTGTGTGTCTTAGTGTATAGAGATGTCTTCCTTTGAGAATAGCTCAGAGCTTCTGTTCCCACCAAGCGTTAGGCTTAATTTTGGAAACCAGATGGTCATTTGTCCTTGAGCTGTCAATCAAGAGGAGGGTGAGCTGCCCAGATGTGCGTCGCGAGAATACCCAACTAATCACGAGTGCTCTTGAGTCCCATAGCCAATCAAGGGTGGCGTTATAGCCAGCAGGGCGGAGACTCGTCTTTGTAATATATACCCATGACACCCGCTGAGAGCTCTCTCTCTAGCCCAGCGAGTTAGGTGGTCACCCCTGCCGTAAGCATGTAAGCCTGTAAGCCCTGCTGTGCTGTAAGCCCGTTATAATTATCAATGTAATGTTATCGAAGAACTGTCATAAAGGAAAGAGATCTGGCTTGAAATCTTATCTGGAATGTTAACTCATGTACCAATGTTAACGTAAATGATTCATGCCTGATTTATGTGCTTATCTTTGTACACTTAGATTCTTTCATTATAAGTAGATTTAATGTAATGCTGGTCTTTAATTCCATCCCATAACTTTATGATTATGTTATCCCGTTGTGAAACAACAAGGATCAGTAGTATTTGTAACATATGTTACTGGCGACCTAGCCTGAATAAGGAGTTCGTAACATATAAATTGGCAACCCTGCCAGGATATTTCTTGCCTTAACGGAATCTCTTTCCTTTTCGTTAATCATGCCGTTGACCAGCAACGCTGACGTTGACCAGTTCTGTCGATCTAAGCACTCTCACGAGGACATCAAATCTTTAACAAAGCATGAGTTGAAGCTTATTGCAAATAGGTTAAAATTGAATTATGACCGGAAAGCTAGTAAAGTACAGTTGGAGACCTTAGTCATAAATCATTTTGCTAGTGAACAGATAGTAGATGCTGCGCCTGATGTTGAAATTAGTGTCGATAATACTGCTCCATCAGTGACATTGGCCGATGTCTCGATCCCTCCTAATAGCCCTAGTGATGTTAATGTTGATCCCGAGTACTGGCGAATTCAACTAGAGATAGCTAAGACCAATGCACAAGTTCAAGTACAGAAGGAGCAGACTGAACAAGCTAGGTTAGCTCTCGAACGCGAAAAACTTAGACTTAACGCTTCACCACCAGGACCAGTGTCGTCTCGGTTGGGAGACTTACATCTCGTACCTAAGTTCGATGAAGATAATGTGGCTTCCTTTTTCCTAAAATTTGAACAGACTGCCCGTGACTGCTCTTGGCCGAAGTCAGCCTGGGTGACAGTTTTGCGGCCCCTCCTTTTTGGCAAAGCTGAATCCACATACACCGCGTTGAACGATGACCAGTGTGGTGATTATGAGGTCGTTAAGCAGGCAGTGATAAATTCTTATGATTTAAGTCCGGAAGCACACCGACTCAGATTTCGAACTAAGCATAAGCGCCCTGATCAACCCTACCTAGATCACTTTTGTGAGAAGTACAAGCTAGCCATGCAGTGGGTACGTTCCGCGGGAGCTTATATAGATGCTGAATCGGTCCTGAAACTATTTGTTCGAGGAATGTAAGGACGGTCTACCCAGTGATGTAAGGCAGTACGTAATAACTAAATCAGCGAAGGATTTTGAGGAGGCTGGGAAACTAGCAGATGAGTACAAGTTAGATGTCAAACTTGACGCGGGCAGGCATTCAAAGGGCTACGACGGCAGAGGGAGGACCAATGATTATGTAATCCCACCTGAATCTGCTACCTTGCCGGTAACTCATGAAAGTAAGGGGAAATATTCCAACAGGGTTAAGAGTTGTTTTTATTGTGGCAAGGCTGGGCACCAGGTGAGGGATTGCTGGGCTCAAGAGAAGGAATCCAGAGATTCTACCGTGAGTAGACCGGTGAATCTCGTCTCAACTTTAGGGCCACTTAGTAAAGTAGGTGAGGCTGTCCCTGCTCTTAGGAAAAAGAGGGGTTGCGAGAGTTTTAATCAATCTTTAGTTAAGGATCCATTCTGTGGGAACTACAATGCGTTTCTGTCTGAGGGCTATGTTAGTAGATGTGGTGTACGACAAAAAGTAACCGTATTACGGGATTCTGGTTCGCTGCAGTCCCTGATGTTGGATGGATTGGTGCCGCGAGGAGAGTTTGGAGACCGAGTCTTGCTAGATGGACTGTCGGGTTCCGAGGAAGCTCCACTAGTCGATGTGAGGGTAGAAACAGATCTCTTCACGGGCCATGCTCTCATAGGGGTTGTAGATAGGTTACCTGTCTCAGGTGTGGACTTTGTGTTAGGCAATGACCTAGCGGGTGGGAAGATGAGCCCAGTGCCGGTGTTGCCTACGGGTCCGGTGGAGTCCACGGAGGCAGTGCAGCTTGATGAAGAAGTACCAGAGTTAGTCTCCAACCACGATGATGCCAGGTCTATGACAGCTGGCACGGCAGGCCGTGTGCCTGAGGACATAGCCGTTGAAAAGGAGGAAGTGAAGACCAGCGAGAGGAGGCTGTGTGATACCCTCTCCCCTGGTATAGACTCCGTTGAAACGCAGGAAGTTAAGACTCTCTCCCCGACTGAGACCAGCGAGAGGAAGCTGTGTGATACCCTCTCCCCTTGTGTAGCCTCCGTTGAGGCAGTGGACCTAAAGACTCTTCATGAGAGTGAGGCCAGCGAGAGGAAGCTGTGTGATACCCTCTCCCCTGGTGTAGCCTCCGTTGAGACAGTGGACCTAAAGACTCTTCATGAGAGTGAGGCCAGCGAGAGGAAGCTGTGTGATACCCTCTCCCCTGGTGTAGCCTCTGTTGAGACGGCGGACTTAAAGACTCTTCATGAGAGCGAGGCCAGCGAGAAGAGGCTCTGTGATACCCTCTCCCCTGGTGTAGACTCCGTTAAGACGGAGGAAGTTAAGTCTCTCCCTACGAGTGAGTCTAGTGAGAGGGAGCTGTGTGATACTCTCTCCCCTGGTGTAGACTCCGTTAAAACGGAGGAGGTGAAGTCTCTCCCTATGAGTGAGTCTAGTGAGAGGGAGTTCTGTGATACCCTCTCCCCCGGTGTAGACTCCGTTGAGACTGAGGGTTTGTCTCATGCTCATTCAAGAGAGAAGACTCTCCCTGAGGATGAAATTAGTGAGGAGAAACTTTGTCATACCTCCTGTGCTAGTTACGAGTCCGTACGAGATTCAGTGGGTGAGACTAAAGATTTGTCTCGCGCCCATTCAAGAGAGACTCCGGAACGGAGGACAGTATGGTCTGACAAACGGTCTCGTTTGAGAAGGTTTGAGGCGGGCGACGCGGTGTTGCTTCAACTGCAGCAGCCAGGTCAATCCTTGGTTGTCCTTTCTAAGGGTTCTTACACCATTATCTGGAGCGTAGGAGATTCCAATTACCTTGTCTCTACCCCCGATAGGCGCAGAGGTCGGAGATTATGCCACGTCAACATGCCTAAGCCATATTTCAGTCGTGATCCTCCACCCTTGGAACCGACGGTGCCAGTCTGCATCATCTTACGTCCAGCAGTAGCCGTGTGCGACGAAGTCGACGACGTAGCTGTGAGTGCCTCGAAGATCTGGGACCCGGGCGGAGGCGTCAGAGAACTGAAGTGTTGCTTGTATATAGTTGGGTACTATAGGGTGTTCATCGTAAATTTTGCAACAGTCGTAACCCCTCTGACAGATTTATTGAAAAACGATATTAGATGTTTGGAATGAGCAGTGTGAGACAGTCTCCCTTATTAGTTAGGAACCCTACTTTTCAACTGTCTTATTTTGCAGGCTCCAACCAGATTAGCTGTGAATGCCGCCAGTGTTGTGAATGCTGGTGAGGTCCCCCATGCTGGAGGACAGAAAGAAGGTTGAGCCCAAACAGATAGCCCCACCATGAATAGGGAACTTTTGTTTTTGCTATTTGTATTGTAACACTTTCTGTATGTGTCCTTCAGGCAATCATAGAAGTAACCTTTGTTTTCCTATTTTGTATTATAACACCCTGTATATTTGTGCCCTTAAGCCAATCACTTTAGAGTGTACTGACCACCAACCCCTTTCAAAATGTTAAGTTACGGGATCGGAGTCAGAAGTTAAATAGGTGGGCCTTGTTATGTACAATTTTTACGTTACATTATTTTCAGCACATCTCATGTGTTAACAGAATGTGTTAGCTGATTTTTTATCCCGCTCTTAAGAAAATTCCTCTTCCAGGAATTTTCTCCTTTAAGGAGGGGGGTGTTACGGAACACGTGTGTTTGTGCCCACATGTTCGTGTATATTACGTGTGTGTGTCTTTGTGTATAGAGATGTCTTCCTTTGAGAATAGCTCGGAGCTTCTGTTCCCACCAAGCGTTAGGCTTAATTTTGGAAACCAGATGGTCATTTGTCCTTGAGCTGTCAATCAAGAGGAGGGTGAGCTGCCCAGATGTGCGTCGCGAGAATACCCAACCAATCACGAGTGCTCTTGAGTCCCATAGCCAATCAAGGGTGGCGTTATAGCCAGCAGGGCGGAGACTCTTCTTTGTAATATATACCCATGACACCCGCTGAGAGCTCTTTCTCTAGCCCAGCGAGTTAGGTGGTCACCCCTGCCGTAAGCATGTAAGCCTGTAAGCCCTGCTGTGCTGTAAGCCCGTTATAATTATCAATGTAATATTATCGAAGAACTGTCATAAAGGAAAGAGATCTGGCTTGAAATCTTATCTGGAATGTTAACTCATGTACCAATGTTAACGTAAATGATTCATGCCTGATTTATGTGCTTATCTTTGTACACTTAGATTCTTTCATTATAAGTAGCTTTAATGTAATGCTGGTCTTTAATTCCATCCCATAACTTTATGATTATGTTATCCCGTTGTGAAACAACAAGGATCAGTAGTATTTGTAACGTATATGTTACTGGCGACCTAGCCTGAATAAGGAGTTCGTAACAATACACCGAAAGTGAAAATATTACATAATGTAATGAGGATGTATGGAATGAAGACTGAAAATATGAAAATGTTAAGGGATGTGATGAGGCTGGATGGAACGATGACTGAAAATGTAAAAATGTAAAGGATGTGATGAAGATGGATGAAACAAAGACTGAATATATGAAAATGTTACATCATGTGACAAGGATGGATGGAGTGAAGGCTGAAAATGTGAAAATGTTACATGAAGTGATGAGGAAGGATGAAAAGAAGACTGAGAATGTGAAACTGTTACATGATGTGATAAGGATGGATGGAACAACAACTGAAAATGTTACAACTAAAAATGTTAAAATGTTACATAAACTGATGAGGATGGATGGAAAGAATACTGAAAACGTGAAAGTGTTATGTACGGGAATTATGATGGGTAAAACAAAGCCTGAAAATGTGAAAATGTAACATGAAGTGATGAGGATGCAAGGAATAAAGCCTGAAAATGTGAAAATGTTACATAATATGATGAGGATGGGTGGAAAGAAGACTAAAAATGTGCATATGCTACATGAAGTTATGAAGATGGACAAAACAAAACCTGAAAATATGAAAATGCTACATGTGATGAGGATAAATGGAACATAAGACTGAAAATGTGAAATGTTACATGATGTGATGTAGTCATTAGGCAGGTTCATAAAAATAAATCTTTTAAGATGGTATGGTCATAATGAATGCATGGCAGATGATAGACTGGTTAAGAAAGGATACTACAGTACAAAGCAATACATGGTAGAAGGAGGGGAGGTACACCACAGAAGAGAAGGATATACAGTATGAAGTGAAGAATTGTATTAGGGTTAATGGTGTTTCCAATGATGTTTCAGGAATGACTAGGGATAAATGCAATGAAAGCATTTTGTGCATGAAAGTAATGTGACCTTCTCAGCTGATGAATCAACTGTGTAAAGCAAAAAGTAAATAGTCCTTTTAGAAGTGTGGAAGTTCATTTTTCACTTTAACACACACATTATAGGTTAATGAAGTAGACAGGGGGGTCAAGGTGATGCTATGGAGGCCACATGTACCTCACCCACTCCAATGAAATGGTAATGAGGTAAGAATATAAACAGATAGATAGTTCTGTACAGACCATATAATGGCAGAGAAAAGGAGGTTATCTCTACCATATCCTTCTATGGCCTTCCATTATTATTAACATTTCTTCTCAAGCTCTCTCTTTATAACCTCTTTGCTGTTTCTTGTAATTCCTCTCACTTCTCAATTAGTTAATCTTTTTCCAGTTGCCTTAAACTTCATCAGAATTCCTTCGTTATTGTCACAACAATAATTCATATTCCTTATGTTGCTCCAACAGCTTTTTCAATTCATTATTTCATCCAACTCTTCCTTTTACACATACAACCTTTTCAATCAACACAGCTCTCATACAACATTCACAAGGAAGTCAAAAACATTTTCAGCATCTCATTCACTCTATAACATTCTCTATCAAATGCTTTACATTTAATGCTGCTTAATATACCCTATCTATCTCCTTAACTCTTAACTTATGCACTTTTAAAGACAATGTGCATGTCTCTTACTCATTAGTTCCTTAAATTGCCATAAAGCATTCTCAACATGCTGAGCAACATGTGATACTATGAAAATCTCATACTGAGCTTTTGTCCTTTAATCACATTTTTCAATCTATTTTCTACAGGTATGTGATCCAAAAATGCCATAAATCTAACAGGTAATCAGCACTATGTGTATGTATGGATTAAATTAAGGCTGAAAGAGGTGCTAGCAATAATAAATTTACATCAAATGCACATGTATAACAAAGACTTATCAATTTTCATTCCCCTCTTGTACACCATGTCCCTACAAAACTGCTCTCAATGAAATCACTTGCACTCTTTGCAATCCTTTCATCTATCATCACCTGTTGATGCATGCCACAAAATCAACTTAATAATAATTGTACTCATCTTCAAATTAATCCACAATGACCTACTTCTATTGCTAGCATATGAAAAACATACATCCTAAAAAATTCAAAACACTGAGAAAGGCATTCTTACCTGAGACTGATCTGGTAGAAAATCTGGACGAACGGAAGACTGAACAAATTCGCCACCATCACTTTTTGATGAGTAATCAAGGCTTTTAGAATCCCGCCCAGTTAGGTCCCACACAGTTGCCTCTTTTCCCTAAATAAAGAAAACTATCAATGTTAGTTCAACAGAAATGTTTACATAATAAAGGTTTCCTGCTTGCAAGATACGATGATATGTATCTACTATAAGTACAAAACTATAAGTACAAAGAGGATATATGTGTCAGAGATGGAGGGAAGGAGAAGCAGCAAACCAAACTGGAGGTGGAAGGATGGAGTGAAAAAGGTTTTGAGCAATCGGGCCTGAACATACAGGAGGGTGAAAGGCGTGCAAGGAATAGAGTGAATTGGAACAATGTAGTATACCGGGATCGACGTGCTGTCAATGGAGTGAACCAGGGCATGTGAAGCGTCTGGGGTAAACCATAGAAAGGTCTGTGGGGCCTGGATATGGAAGGGAGCTGTGGTTTCTGTGCATCACACATGACAGCTAAAGAATATCTTTTTCCTTTTCCTGCCGCTACCTCACCGGAAAGGGGGGGTGATGCTATGTCGTGTGGCAGGGTGGCAACGGGAACAGATGAAGGCAGCAAGTATGAATATGTACATGTGTATATATGTATATGTCTGAGAAAAAGAGGGCAAATGAGATTTGGGGTGAGAGGATATCATTGAATTTTAGGGAGAATAAAAAGATGTTTTGGAAAGAGGTAAATAAAGTGCGTAAGACAAGGGAACAAATGGGAACTTCAGTGAAGGGGGCTAATGGAGAGGTGATAACAAATAGTGGTGATGTGAGAAGGAGACGGAGTGAGTACTTTGAAAGTTTGTTGAATGTGTTTGATGACAGAGTGGCAGATATAAGGTGTTCTGGGCAAGGTGGTGTGCAAAGTGGGAGGGTTAGGGAGAATAATTTGGTAAACAGAAAAGAGGTAGTAAAAGCTTTGTGGAAGATGAAGGCCGGCAAGGCAGCGGATTTGGATGGTATTGCAGTGGAATTTATTAAAAAAGGGGGTGACTGTATTGTTCACTGGTTGGTAAGGTAATTTGATGTATGTATGACTCATGGTGAGGTGCTTGAGGATTGGAGGAATACTTGCATAGTGCCACTGTACAAAGGCAAAGGGGATAAAAGTGAGTGCTCAAATTACAGAGGTATAAGTTTGTTGAGCACTCTTGGGAAATTATAAGGGAGGGCATTGATTGAGAGGGTGAAGGCATGTACAGAGCATCAGATTGGGGAAGAGCACTGTGGTTTCAGAAGTGGTAGAGGATGTGTGGATCAGGTGTTTGCTTTGAAGAATGTATGTGAGAAATACTTAGAAAAGCAAATGGATTTGTATGTAGCATTTATGGATCTGGAGAAGGCATATGATAAGAGTTGATAGAGATGCTCTGTGGAAGGTATTAAGAATATATGGTGTGGGAGGCAAGTTGTTAGAAGCAGTGAAAAGTTATTATTGAGGATGTAAGACATGTGTACGCGTAGGAGAAGAAAGTGATCGGTTCTCAGTGAATGTAGGTTTGCAGCAGGAGTGTGTGATGTCTCCATGGTTGTTTAATTTGTTTATGGATGGGGTTGTTAGGGAGGTGAATGCAAGAGTTTTAGAAAGAGGGGCAAGTATGCAGTCTGTTGTGGATGAGAGAGCCTGGGAAGTAAGTCAGTTGTTGTTCGCTGATGATACAGCGCTGGTGGCTGATTCATGTGAGAAACTGCAGAAGCTGGTGACTGAGTTTGGTAAAGTGTGTGAAAGAAGAAAGCTGAGAGTAAAGGTGAATAAGAGCTAGGTTATTAGGTACAGTAGGGTTGAGGGACAAGTCAATTGGAAGGTAAGTTTGAATGGAGGACTGGAGGACGTGAAGTGTTTTAGATATCTGGGAGTGGATTTGGCAGCAGATGGATCCATGGAAGCGGAAGTGAATCATAGAGTGGGGGAGGGGGCGAAAGTTCTGGGAGCGTTGAAGAATGTGTGGAAGTCAAGAACATTATCTCGGAAAGCAAAAATGGGTATGTTTGAAGGAATAGTGGTTCCAAGAATGTTATATGGTTGCGAGGCGTGGGCTATGGATAGAGTTGTGTGGAGGAGGGTGGATGTGCTGGAAATGAGATGTTTGAGGACAATATGTGGTGTGAGGTGGTTTGACAAAGTAAGTAATAATAGGGTAAGAGAAATGTGTGGTAATAAAAAGAGTGTGGTTGAGAGAGCAGAGGAGGGTGTTTTGAAATGGTTTGGTCACGTGGAAAGAATGAGTGAGGAGAGATTGACAAAGAGGATATATGTGTCGGAGGTGGAGGGAAAGAGAAGTGGGAGACCAAATTGGAGGTGGAAAGATGGAGTGGAAAAGATTTTGAGTGATCGGGGCCTGAACATGCAGGAGGGTGAAAGGCGTCCAAGGAATAGACTGAATTGGAACAGTGTGGTGTACCGGGGTCCACGTGCTGTCAATTGATTGAACCAGGGAATGTGAAGCGTCTGGGGTAAACCATGGAAAGTTCTGTGGGGCCTGGATGTGGAAAGGGAGCTGTGGTTTCGGTGCATTATCATGTGACAGCTAGAGACTGAGTGAGAATGAATGTGGCCTTTGTTGTCTTTTCCTGGCGCTACCTCGCACACATGAGGGGGAGGAGGTTGTTATTTCATGTGTGGCGGGGTGGCGATAGGAATGAATAAAGGCAGACAGTATGAATTATGTGCATGTGTATATATGTATATGTCTGTGTGTATATATATATGTATATGTTGAGATGTATAGGTATGTATATTTGCGTGTGTGGACGTGTACGTATACACATGTGTATGTGGGTGGGTTGGGCCATTCTTTCGTCTGTTTCCTTGCGCTACCTCGCTAACGCGGGAGACAGCGACAAAGCAAAATAAATAAATATAGTCTGTATACATTGAAATGTATAGGTATGTGTATGCGCCTGTGTGGGCGTTTATGTACATGCATGTGTATGTGGGTGGTTGGGCCATTGTTTCTTCTGTTTCCTTACACTACCACGTTAACAAGGGAGACAGCGACAAAGTATAGTAAATGAAAATATATTTTTTTTTCACCTCTAGTACCTGCCTCTTTCTTTTATACATCTCCCAGTCATTCGCACTACTTTCCTGCAAAAATCGTCCAAACACCTCTCTCCTCTCTTCCATTAACAATCTTACTTCTTCATCCCACCACTCACTACCCTTCTTAATCTACCCACCTCCCACCTTTCTCATGTCACAGGTATCTTTTGTGCAGAGGAGGGTGGATGTGTTGGAAATTAAATATTTGAGGACAATATGTGGTATAAGGTGGTTTGATCGAGTAAGTAACGAAAGGGTAAGAGAGACGTGTGGTAATAAAAAGAGTATGGAAGAAAGAGCAGAAGAGGATGTGTTGAAATGGTTTGTTCACATGGAGAAAACGAGTGAGGAAAGATTAACAAAGAGGATGTGTGTCAGAGGTGGAGGGAAAGAGAAGTGGGACACCAAATTGGAGGTGGAAGGATGGAGTGAAAAAGATTTTGAGTGATTGGGACCTGAACACACAGGAGGGTGAGAGGTGAGCAAGGAATAGAGTGAACTGGAATGATGTGGTATACTGGGGTCAACATGCTTTCAATGGATTGAACTAGGCCATGCAAAGCATCTGGGATAAACCATGGAAAGTTTTTTTGGACCTGGATGTGGAAAGGTAACTGTGGTTTCAGTGCATTACACATGACAGCTAGAGACTAAGTGTGAACGAATGTGGCCCTTGTTGTCTTTTCCCAGCGTTACCTCGCACACACGGGGTGGCTGTTTTTCATGTGTGGTAGGGTGGAGATGGGAATGGATGAAGGCAGCAAGTATGAATATGTACATGTATATTTATCTATCTATTTTACTTTGTCACTGTCTCCCACATTAGCGAGGTATATGCATATTCATTTATCTATACTTATCATACTTTGTCGCTGTCTACTGTGTTAGTGAGGTAGCCCAAGGAAACAGACAAAAGAATGGCCTAATCCACCCACATACACATATATATACAAACACGTCCACACACACACATATACATACCTACACATTTCAATGTATACACATATATACATACACAGACATGTACATATATTATATACACATGTATATCATTCATACTTACTGCCTTTATTCATTCCAGTCGCCACCCCACCACACCTGAAATGACAATCCCCCCTCCCCCGCACTCATGCGAGGTAGCGCAAGGAAAAGACAACAAAGGTCACATTCATTCACACTTAGTCTCTAGCTGTCATGTATAATGCACCAAAACCACAGCTCACTTTCCACACCTAGACTCCACAAAACTTTCCATGGTTTACCCTAAACGCTTCACATGCCCTGGTTCAATACGTTGAAAGCCTTTCACCCTCCTGCATGTGCAGGCCCCGATCACTCAAAATCTTTTTCACTCCATCCTTCCACCTCCAGTTTGGCCTCCCACTTCTCATTCCCTCCACCTCTGACACATATATCCTCTTTGTTAATCTTTCCTCACTCATTCTATGTGACCAAACCATTTCAATACACCCTCTTCTGCTCTCTCAACCACACTCTTTCTATTACCACACATCTCTCTTACCCTTTCATCACTTACTTGATCAAACCAACTCACACCACATATTGTCCTCAAACATCTGATTTCTAACACATCCACCTCGTCCACACACCTTTATCTATAGCCCATGCCTCACAACCATATAGCATTGTTGGAACTACTATTCCTTCAAACACACCCATACATGTATATGTATACGTCACAATGTATAGGTATGTATACGTGCAGGTGTGGGTGTTTATGTATATACATGTGTATGTGGGTGGGTTGGGCCAATCTTTTGTCTGTTTCCCTGCGCAACCTCACTAACGCGGGAGGCAGCGACAAAGTATAACAAAATATAAAACAAAGTGACATGCATGTGATATTTTTCTATATATGGCATGAGAATGCTGGAGGCACCTATGGATAAATGGTGAAATTTGCATACGCTGAGTATCTAGATGAGAGCAGTGTACCAAGTATTGTCAATAGAAGTAGATGGTAGGCACATTAGATAATAGTAGTCAGTAAGAACATTAGGTAGGAGACTCAACAAACAATGCACAGGAGCTGCCCTCTGCCAGTGGCCTTTTAAGGTGAGGCCCTAAATGCTAAGAAGCGGCACTGGAGTTCACTTGTCATGATGATTCTTTTGCTGTGGCCACCCCTTTCAGCAAGTTCCAGTTGGAACAGGCATCAGAGATACAGATAGATAGATAATCAATTGATGATAATAGCAGTTTAGGGGTTCATGGACAGTTAAACAATTGGGTAATCAACTGAACATCATGTAAGTAAGCATATGTTATATTTCATTTCTTCAGTTCAACCCCAGGCATTGAAAAAATAATTCACATACGGGAGAAAGAATACTTCCCGCGCATTCCTCATGTCGTAGAAGGCAACTAAAGGGGACGGGGGCAGGGGGCTGGAAACCCTCCCTTCCTTGTATTTTAACTTTCTAAAAGGGGAAACAGAAGAAGGAGTCACGCGGGGAGTGCTCATCCTACCCGAAGGCTCAGATTGGGGTGTCTAAATGTGTGTGGATGTAACCAAGATGAGAAAAAAGGAGAGACAGGTAGTACATTTGAGGAAAGGAACCTGGATGTTTTGGCTCTGAGTGAAACGAAGCTCAAGGGTAAAGGGGAAGAGTGGTTTGGGAATGTCTTGGGAGTAAAGTCAGGGGTTAGTGAGACCAAGAGCAAGGGAAGGAGTAGCACTACTCCCGAAACAGGAGTGGTGGGAGTATGTGATAGAGTGTAAGAAAGTAAACTCTAGATTGATATGGGTAAAACTGAAAGTTGATGGAGATCTCAGATGGGTGATTATTGGTGCATATGCATCTTAGCATGAGAAGAAAGATCATGAGAGACAAGTGTTTTGGGAGCAGCTAAGTGAGTGTCTAAGTAGTTTTGGCGTACGAGACTGGGTTATAGTGATGGGTGATTTGAATGCAAAGGTGAGTAATGTGGCAGTTGAGGAAATAATTGGTGTACATAGGGTGTTCAGCGTTGTAAATGGAAATGGTAAAGAGCTTGTAGATTTATGTGCTGAAAAAGGACAGTTTAAAGTATGTAAGTAGGAGAGATGGCCTGAGAGTGTTATTGGATTACGTGTTAATTGATAGGCACGCGAAAGAGAAACTTTTGGATGTTAATGTGCTGAGAGGTGCAACTGGAGGGATGTTTGATCATTATCTTGTGGAGGCAAAGGTAAAGATTTGTAGAGGTTTTCAGGAAAGAAGAGAATGTTGGGGTGAAAAGAGTGGTGAGAGTAAGTGAGCTTGGGAAGGAGACTTGTGCGAGGAAGTACCAGGAGAGACTGAGTACAGAATGGGAAAAGGTGAGAAAAAAAGACATAAGGGGAGGGGGGGGGAATGGGATATATTCAGGGAAGCAGTGATGGCTTGCGCAAAAGATGCTTGTGGCATGAGAAGTGTGGGAGGTGGGCAGATAAGAAAGGGTAGTGAGTGGTGGGATGAAGAAGTAAGATTATCAGTGAAAGAGAAGAGAGAGGCATTTGGACGATTTTTGCAGGGAAATAATGCAAATGACTGGGAGATGTATAAAAGAAAGAGGCAGGAAGTCAAGTGAAAGGTGCAAGAGGTGAAAAAGAGGGCAAATGAGAGATGGGGTGAGAGAGTATCATTAAATATTAGGGAGAATAAAAAGATGTTTTGGAAGGAGGTAAATAATGTGCGTAAGACAAGGGAACAAATGGGAACTTCAGTGAAGGGGGCTAATGGGGAGGTGATAACAAGTAGTGGTGATGTGAGAAGGAGATGGAGTGAGTATTTTGAAGGTTTGTTGAATGTGTTTGATGATAAAGTGGCAGATATAGGGTGTTTTGGTCGAGTTGGTGTGCAAAGTGAAAGGGTTAATGAAAATGATTTGGTAAACAGAGAAGAGGTAGTAAAAGCTTTGCAGAAGATGAAAGCTGGCAAGGCAGTGGGTTTGGATGGTATTGCAGTGGAATTTATTAAAAAAGGGGATGACTGTAATGTTGACTGGTTGGTAAGGTTATTTAATGTATGTATGACTCATGGTAAGGTGCCTGAGGATTGGAAGAATGCTTGCACAGTGCCATTGTACAAAGGCAAAGGGGATAAGAGTGAGTACTCAAATTACAGAGGTATAAGTTTGCTCAGTATTTCTGGGAAATAATATGGGAGAGTATTGATTGAGAGGGTGGAGGCATGTACAGAGCATCAGATTGGGGAAGAGCAGTGTGGTTTCAGAAGTGGTGGAGGATGTGTGGATCAGGTGTTTGCTTTGAAGAATGTATGTGAGAAATACTTAGAAAAGCAAATAGATTTGTTTGTAGCATTTATGGATCTGGAGAAGGCATATGATAGAGGTGATAGAGATGCTCTGTGGAAGTTATTAAGAATATATGGTGTGGGAAGCAAGTTGTTAGAAGCAGTGAAAAGTTTTTATCGAGGATGTAAGGCATATGTACGCGTAGGAAGAGAGGAAAGTAATTGGTTCTCAGTGAATGTAGGTTTGCGGCAGGGGTGTGTGATGTCTCCATGGTTGTTTAATTTGTTTATGGATGGGGTTGTTAGGGAGGTGAATGCAAGAGTTTTGGAAAGAGGGGCAAGAATGAAGTCTGTTGTGGATGAGAGAGCTTGGGAAGTGAGTCAGTTGTTGTTTGCTGATGATACACCACTGGTGGCTGATTCATGTGAGAAACTGCAGAAGCTGGTGACTGAGTTTGGCAAAGTGTGTGTGAAAGAAGAAAACTGAGAGTAAATGTGAATAAAGGTAAGGTTATTTGGTACAGTAGGGTTGAAGGTCAAGTTAACTGGGAGGTAAATTTGAACGGAGAAAAACTGGAGGAAGTGAAGTGTTTTAGATATCTGGGAGTGGATTTGGCAGTGGATGGAACCATGGAAGCGGAAGTGAATCATAGGGTGGGGGAGGGGGCGAAAATTCTGGGAGCAGTGAAGAATGTGTGGAAGTCAAGATCATTATATCGGAAAGCAAAATGGGTATGTTTGAAGGAATAGTGGTTCCAACAATGTTATATGGTTGCGAGGCATGGGCTATGGATAGAGTTGTGCAGAGGGGGATGGATGTGCTGGAAATGATATGTTTGATGGCAATATGTGGTGGGAGGTGGTTTGATCGAGTAAGTAATGATAGGATAAGAGAGATATGTGGTAATAAAAAGAGTGTGGTTGAGAGAGCAGAGAAGGGTGTTTTGAAATGATTTGGGCACATGGAGAGAATGAGAGAGGAAAGATTGACCAAGAGGATATATGTATCAGAGGTGGAGGGAAGAGGAGAAGTGGGAGACCAAAATGGAGGTGGAAAGATGGAGTGAAAAAGATTTTGAGTGATCGAGGCCTGAACATGCAGGAGGGTGAAAGGCATGCAGGGAATAGAGTGAATTGGAACGATGTGGTATATCGGGGTCAACATGCTGTCAATGGATTGAACCAGGGCATGTGAAGCATCTGGGGTACACCATGGAAAGTTCTGTGGGGCCTGGATATGGAAAGGGAGCTGTGGTTTCGGTGCATTATTACATGACAGCTAGAGACTGAGTGTGAACGAATGTGGCCTTTGTTGTCTTTTCCTAGCTCTACCTCACACACATGAGGGGGGAGGGGGTTGTTATTTCATGTGTGGCGGGGTGGCGATGGGAATGAATAAAGGCAGACAGTATGAATCATGTACATGTGTATATATATATATATATGTCTGTGTGTGTATATATATGTATACGTTGAGATGTACAGGTATGTATATTTACGTGTGTGGACGTGTATGTATATACATGTGTATGTGGGTGGGTTGGGCCATTCTTTCATCTGTTTCTTTGTGCTACCTCGCTAACGCGGGAGACAGTGACAAAGCAAAATCAATAAATATATAAATAAAAATAATACAGACATCTTCTAACTTTTAAACAGGAACAAACTTCAGAAAAATGTATATGTAACAATATCATTTCATTTGCAAAAGTTTTTCTTCTCTTACCTTCTTAATACCTTTAGGCTTGGGACTTTTTGTTTTGTCCAATTTGGAAATCTTGGGAGTGCCTCGCTTATTAAACAATTTTTCACGGTTTTTCCTTAGTGTTTCTTCATCCAATACAGTGGAATTCTCCTCTCCCATCGGTATATGCCCAATCTTTCAGTGGAAAAATGTGATTAAATGCAGCTATTTGTTCTAACATCTCAATCAAAAACATAGCTATCTTCATGACAAGCAATTTCTCAAATCTAAATAGGTGTATCAGGCCAACTAACAATGAACTATTCAACCCAAGGCCTTCATCAAAGTACAAGATGCAACAAGACTGAAAGAAATCAAACAAACAAACAAACAAAATAGCAATAAACCAAGTAAACTTTTGGTCAACTTACCTCCTCCACATCACCAATAGAGATATCAACTGTTTCTTCTTCTTCTTCTTCCACATCAGCACGACTTTCTTTACCTTAAGAGATAAAAAACATTAGTCACACAAACTTTAACCAATAAGGCCAATCAAATAAAACTTGCCTCATCCTTCCTTAGCATCATTACCATTTCTTATATGTTTTTTTATACTTGTTCAGCATTTCCTGCATTAGCAAAGTAGTGTCAAGAACAGAAGACATAGCCTTATTCACTCACATCCACTCTCTATTTCTAGCTGTCATGTATAATGCATCAAACAACAGCCCTCTAGCCACAAACATACCCTACTAACCTTTCCACGGTTTTCCCAAACCACTTCATAACCCATGGTTTGGTCCAATGACAGCATATCACCCAGTGTAACCCACATCACTCTAATTCACTCCATCTCTTTCATGCCTTTCACCCTCGAGCACATCCAGGCCCCAAACATTCAAACTCACTCAATGAAACCTCTATTCTTTCATATTTGTTTGCCATTTCTCATGCTAGTGAGGCAACACAAAGAACAAAGAAAGGGCCACATCCACCCACATCCATCCTCTAGCTGTCATGTAAAATACACCGAAACCACAGCCCCCTATCCACAACCAGGCCCCACAGGTCTTACCATGGTTTCCCTTGGTTGCTTCATGTGCCCTACTCCATTTCACTAACAGCAAACTGCCCCCAGTATACAACATCACTCCTATTCACATTTCGTCCTTCTGGATGTTCGGGCCCCAGGGACTCAAAGTATTCACTCCATTCTTCCACCTCCAATTTGGTCACCTCATCTCCTTATCCCTACAACTTCTGACACTATATCTTATTTCTTATTCATTATACTTTGTCGCTGTCTCCCACGTTAGCAAAGTAGCGCAAGGTAAACAAACGAAAGAATGGCCCAACCCACCCACATACACGTGTATATACAAACACGTCCACACACGCAAATATACATACCTATACATCTCAACGTATACATATATATACACACACAGACATATTCATACTGTCTGCCCTTATTCATTCCCATCACCACCCCGCCACTCATGAAATGAAAACCCCCTCCCTTGCATGTGCACGAGGTAGCGCTAGGAAAAGACAACAAAGGTCACATTCGTTCACACTCAGTCTCTAGCTGTCATGAATAATGCACTGAAACCACAGCTCCCTTTCCACATCCAGGCCCCACAGAACTTTCCATGGTTTACCCCAGACGCTTCACATGCCCTGGTTCAATCCACTGACAGCAAGTTGACCCCGGTATACCACATTGTTCCAATTCACCCTATTCCTTGCATGTCTTTCACCCTCCTGCATGTTCAGGCCGCAATCACTCAAAATCTTTTTCACGCCATCTTTCCACCTCCAATTTGGTCTCCCACTTCTCTTTCCCTCCACCTCTGACACATATATCCTCTTGGTCAATCTTTCCTCACTCATTCTCTCTATATGACCAAACCATTTCAAAACACCCTCTTCTGCTCTCTCAACCACACTCTTTTTATTACCACACATCTCTCTTACCCTTTCGTTACTTTCTCGATCAAACCACCTCACACCACATATTGTCCTCAAACATCTCATTTCCAGCACATCCACCCTCCTCCACACAACTCTATCCATAGCCCACACCTCGCAACCATATAACATTGTTGGAACCACTATTTCTTCAAACATATCCATTTTTGGTTTCCAAGATAACATTCTCGACTTCCACACATTTTTCAACGCTCCCAAAATTTTCGCCCCCTCCCCCACCCTATGATTCACTTCCGCTTCCATGGTTCCATCCGCTGCCAGATCCACTCCCAGATATCTAAAACACTATACTTCCTCCAGTTTTTCTCCATTCAAACTTACCTCCCAGTTGACTTGTCCCTCAACCCTACTGTACCTAATAACCTTGCTCGTATTCACATTTACTCTCAGCTTTATTCTTTCACTCACTTTACCAAACTCAGTCACCAGCTTCTGCAGTTTCTCACATGAATCAGCCACCAGCGGTGTATCATCAGCAAACAACAACTGACTCACTTCCCTAGCTCTCTCATCCACAACAGACTGCATACTTGCCCCTCTTTCAAAAACACTTGCATTCACCTCCCTAACAACCCCATCCATAAACAAATGCAACAACCATGGAGACATCACACACCCCTGCCGCAAACCAACATTCACTGAGAACCAATCACTTTCCTCTCTTCCTACACATACACATGCCTTACATCCTCGATAAAAACTTTTCACTACTTCTAACAACTTATCACTTTCCTCTCTTCCTACATGTACACATGCCTTACATCCTCAATAAAAACTTTTCACTGCTTCTAACAACTTATCTCCCACACTATATATTCTTAATACCTTCCACAAAACATCTCTATCAACTCTATCATATGCCTTCTCCAGATCCATACATGCTACATACAAATCCATTTGCTTTTCTAAGTATTTCTCACATACATTTTCCAAAGCAAACACCTGATCCACACATCCTCTACCACTTCTGAAACCACACTGCTCTTCCCCAGTCTGATGCTCTGTACATACCTTCACCCTCTCAATCAATACCCTCCCTTATAATTTACCAGGAATACTCAACAAACTTATACCTCTGTAATTTGAGCACTAACTCTTATCCCCTTTGCCTTTGTACAATGGCACTATGCAAGCATTCCGCCAGTCCTCAGGTACCTCACCATGAGTCATACATACATTAAATAACCTTACCAACCAGCCAACAATACAGTCAGCCCCTTTTTTAATAAATTCCACTGCAATGCCATCCAAACCCGCTGTCTTGCCAGCTTTCATCTTCCGCAAAGCTTTTACTACCTCTTCTCTGTTTACCAAATCATTCTCCCTAACCCTTTCATTTTGCACACCACCTCAACCAAAACACCCTATCTCTGCCACTCTATTATCAAACACATTCAACAAACTTTCAAAATACTTACTCCATCTCCTCACATCACCACTACTTGTTATGACCTCCCCATTAGCCCCCTTCACAGATGTTCCCATTTGTTCCCTTGTCTTATGCACTTTATTTACCTCCTTCCAAAATATCTTTTTATTATTATTATTATCATTATTATCATTATTTTTATTTTGCTTTGTTGCTGTCTCCCGCATTAGCGAGGTAGCGCAAGGAAACAGACGAAAGAATGGCCCAACCCACCCACATACACATGTATATAAATACATATACATCTCAATGTATACATATATATACACACACAGACATATACATATATACACATGTACATGATTTATAGTCTGCCTTTATTAATTCCCATCGCCACCTCACCACACATGAAATAACAACCCCCTCCCCCCTCATGTGTGCGGGGTAGCGCTAGGAAAAGACAACAAAGGCCATATTCGTTCACACTCAGTCTCTAGCTCTCATGTAATAATCCACCGAAACCACAGATCCCTTTCCACATCCAGGCACCACAGAACTTTCCATGGTTTACCCCAGACGCTTCACATGCCACGGTTCAATCCATTGACAGCACGTTGACCCCGGTACACCACATCGTTCCAATTCACTGTTTTCCTTGCATGCTTTTCACCCTCCTGCATGTTTAGGCCCCTGATCACTCAAAATCTTTTTCACTCCATCCTTCCACTTCCAATTTAATCTCCCACTTCTCCTCATTCCCTCCACCTCTGACACATATATCCTCTTGGTCAATCTTTCCTCACTCATTCTCTCCATGTGACCAAACCATTTCAAAACACCCTCTTCTGCTCTCTCAACCACACTCTTTTTATTACCACACATCTCTCTTACCCTATCATTACTTACTTGATCAAACCACCTCACACCACATATTGTCCTCAAACATCTCATTTCCAGCACATCCACCCTCTGCACAACTCTTTCCATAGCCCACGCCTCGCAACCATATAACATTGTTGGAACCACTGTTCCTTCAAACATACCCATTTTTGCTTTCCGAGATAATGTTCTCGACTTCCACACATTCTTCAACGCTCCCAGAATTTTCGCCCCCTCCCCCACTCTATGGTTCACTTCCGCTTCCATGGTTCCATCCGCTGCCAGATCCAATCCCAGATATCTAAAACACTTCACTTCCTCCAGCCCTTCTCCATTCAAACTTACCTCCCAACTGACTTGACCCTCAACCCTACTGTACCTAATAACCTTGCTCTTATTCACATTTACTCTCAACTTTCTTCTTTCACACACTTTACCAAACTCAGTCACCAGCTTCTGCAGTTTCTCACATGAATCAGCCACCAGCACTGTATCATCAGCAAACAACAACTGACTCACCTCCCAAGTTCTCTCATCTACAACAGACTGCATACTTGCCCCTCTTTCCAAAACTCTTGCATTCACCTCCCTAACAACCCATCCATAAACAAATTAAACAACCATGGAGACATCACACACCCCTGTCACAAACCTACATTCACTGAGAACCAATCACTTTCCTCTCTTCCTACACATACACACGCCTTACAGCCTCAATAAAAACTTTTCAATGCTTCTAACAACTTGCCTCCCAAACTATATATTCTTTATACCTTCCACAGAGCATCTCTATCAACTCTATCATATGCCTTCTCCATATCCATAAATGATACATACAAATCCATTTGCTTTTCTAAGTATTTATCACATACATTCTTCAAAGCAAACACCTGATCCACACATCCTCTACCACTTCTGAAACCACTAAAACATCTTTTTATTCTCCCTAAAATTTAATGATACGCTCTCACCGCAACTTTCATTTGCCCTCTTTTTCACCTCTTGCACTGCTGACAAATATATATTATTTGTTTACTCATTATATCCATATGAAAAACAATTTCACCACCCCTATTCAGCTCTCTCAACCATACTCCTCATACAACACCTCTCTTAACCCATCATTTCTAATTCAATCACCACACCTCCCACCACATATTGACAAACATTTCATTTCCAATACATCCATCCCCTTCTGAATATTCCCTATTGTCCGTGAAGTTTTCCGAACAATCCATGGCAAAAAAAGAGAAACACTTTGACCTTGTATACATCTGCAGAGGCAGGAACCTCCTAAAGATCTAGAACTAATAAAAGTAACCTGTTCCACAGGTGCAGGAGTGGTGTGAGAAGCACCCAGGGGCCTCAGAAGGGAGGTACACTTATAGGAATCACAGAAGATGGGGAATCAGCCTCAAGTATAGGAAAGTTTTCAGGCAGTAAGTGATAGTCAAACATGAGCAGTGCCAGTCAAAGTGTACATACAGATACCAGTACATTTGGCCATGGGAACATCACCAGTCAGGAAAACATGATCATCCCTACGAATATTCTGGCTTCATATGGACAAGGGAAAGTACAGAGGAAACTGAAGCTCTAACACCATAGACACAGGATCTGATGAACCTGTTTCCTGCATGGAAGCAGAAATCGTTGTCATACTAAAAAGTTGGGACACACAATCCTTGCCAAACAGCCCCCAAATTAAGTCAGAAAGGTGAAAACTTTCCTCCATCTGAAGATTACCAGGATCTAGAAAGGCCAGAACAATCACAAGATTATCCAAGCATCTCAAGGACAGGTCTAGAATCAGAATTTCCACAAAATGTGTCAGACAACTCTGGAGTAACCTCTGCCTAGAGATGGGAGGATGCTGGGGGAGGCAGGGCAGGGTCAACAAAAAACCAATGAGCATACCCACGATGACAAAAGCCATAGGGACTTCACATAAAGGAATGTGGATGACTCATATTCGTGATATACATCTGAAAAGCAAGAAGAGCCCAACAGGATGCAAAGACAGGAGACAACCCACCTAAATAGACACTTCTAGATATTTATCTGTTTTCATATCATACTTGATTGCCGTCTCCCATGTCAGCAAGATAGTGGCAGGAAACAGATGAAGAATGGCCCATCCACTCATCATTATTTTGCTTTGTTGCTGTCTCCCGGGTTAGCGAGGTAGTACAAGGAAACAGACAAAAGAATGGCCCACCCCACCCACATACACATATATATACATACACGTCCACACACGCAAATATACATACCTATACATCTCAACGTATACATATATATATACACACAGACATATACATATATACACATGTACATAATTCATACTGTCTGCCTTTATTCATTCCCATCGCCACCTTGCCACACATGAAATAACAACCCCCTCCCCCCACATGTGAGCAGGGTAGCGCTAGGAAAAGACAACAAAGGCCACATTCGTTCACACTCACTCTCTAGCTGTCATGTAATAATGCACCAAAACCACAGCTCCCTTTCCACATCCAGGCCCAACAGAACTTTCCATGGTTTACACCAGACACTTCACATGCCCTGGTTCAATCCATTGACAGCACGTCGACCCCGGTATACCACATCGTTCCAATTCACTCTATTCCTTGCACGCCTTTCACCCTCCTCCATGTTCAGGCCCCAATCACTCAAAATCTTTTTCACTCCATCTTTCCACCTCCAATTTGGTCTCCCACTTCTCCTCATTCCCTCCACCTCTGACACATACATCCTCTTTGTCAATCTTTCACTCATTCTCTCCATGTAGCCAAACCATTACAAAAGAACCCCACAACAATAAAATCACTCAGCGATAAGTCTGGGCGGAGGGTTATCGCACTCGCCCCAGGTCTTCCTCCAATCCTCGCACATCTCAACTCGAGTGGGTGTCTTTGAGGAGCAAGTGGACAGATGACAACACTTCGTCTCCCAGATACGAGTGCCCAAGGCCGAGCGTGGATTGGCCCCTTGTCCCAAGCCTCCCCGACCAATCGAGAGCGTCAAAGGCAACTGGATCATGAAGCAGGGTATGTGGTACACCGACCATCCACTCATATACATATATATATATACATAAATGCCCATACATGCACATATAAATCTATTTATTCATTTATTTTGCTTTGTCGCTGTCTCCCGCATTAGCGAGGTAGTGCAAGGAAACAGACGAAAGAATGGCCCAACCCACCCACATACACATGCATATACATACATGTCCACACACGCAATATATACATACCTATACATCTCAACGTATACATATATATACACACACAGACATACACATGTGCATATTTCATAATCTGCCTTTATTCATTCCCATCGCCACCTCACCAAACATGAAATAACAACCCCCTCCCCCCTCGTGTGTGAGGTAGAGCTAGGAAAGGACAACAAAGACCCCATTCGTTCACACTCAGTCTCTAGCTCTCATGTAATAATCCACCGAAACCACAGCTCCCTTTCCACATCCAGGCCCCACAGAACTTTCCATGGTTTACCCCAGACGTTTCACATGCCCTGGTTCAATCCATTGACACCACGTCGACCCTGGTGTACCACATTGTTCCAATTCACTCTATTCCTTTCATGCCTTCTTTCCTCACTCATTCTCTCCATGTGACCAAACCATTTCAAAACACCCTTCTCTGCTCTCTCAACCACACTCTTTTTATTACCACATATCTCTCTTACCCTATCATTACTTACGCGACCAAACCACCTCACACCACATATTGTCCTCAAACATCTCATTTCCAGCACATCCACCCTCCTCCGCACAGCTCTATCCATAGCCACACCTCGCAACCATATAACATTGTTGGAACCACTATTCCTTCAAACATACCCATTTTTGCTTTCCGGGATGATGTTCTCGACTTCCACACATTCTTCAATGCTCCTAGAATTTTCGCCCCCTCCCCCACCTTATGATTCACTTCTGCTTCCATGGTTCCATCCGCTGCCAAAATCCACTCCCAGATATCTAAAACACTTCACTTCCTCCAGTTTTTCTCCATTCAAACTTACCTCCCAATTAACTTGACCCTCAACCCTACTGTACCTAATAACCTTGCTCTTATTCACATTTACTCTCAGCTTTCTTCTTTCACGCACTTTATCAAACTCAGTTACCAGCTTCTGCAGTTTCTCACATGAGTCAGCCACCAGATCTGTATCATCAGCAAACAACAACTGACTCACTTCCCTAGCTCTCTCATCCACAACAGACTGCATACTTGCCCCTCTTTCTAAAACTCTTGCATTCAACCTCCCTAACAACCCCATCCATAAACAAATTAAACAACCATGGAGACATCACACACCCCTGCCACAAACCTACATTCACCGAGAACCAATCACTCTCCTCTCTTCCTACTCGTACACATGCCTTAAATCCTCAATAAAACCTTTTCACTGTTTCTAGCAGCTTACCTCCCACACCATATACTCTTCAGACCTTCCACAAATCATCTCTATCAATACTATCATATGCCTTCTCCAGATCCATAAATTCTACATACAAATCTATCTGTTTTTCTAAGTATTTCTCACACTCATTCTTGAAAGTAAACACCTGATCCACACATCCTCTACCACTTCTGAAACCACACAGCTCCTAAATCTGACACTCTGTAACCTTCACCCTCTCAATCAATATCCTCCCAAACAATTCACCAGGAATACCCAACAAACTTATGCCTCTGTAGTTTGAACACACCTTTATCCCCTTTGCCTTTGTAAAATGGCACTATGCAAGCATTCCGCCAAACCTAAGGGCCTTCACCCTAATCCATATATACATTGAATATCCTTACCAACCATTCAACAACACAGTCATCCCCTTTCTTAATAAATTCTACTGCAATAACATCTAAACCCACAGCCTTGCCGGATTTCATCTTCCACAAAGCTCTCACTACCTCTACTCTCTTAACCAAACCATTCTCCCTGACCCTCTCACTTCACACACCACCCGGACCAAAAACACCCAAAATCTGCCACTCTATCATCAAACACATTCAACAAACCTTCAAAATACTCACTCCATCTTCTCACTTCATCATTACCTGTTATTACTTCCCCCTTGTCCCCTTCACCAATGTTCCCATCTGTTCACTTGCCTTAAGCACATTATTAACCTCCTTCCAAAATATCTTTTTATATTCCCTAAAATTTATTGACACTCTCCCACTTCAACTCTAATTTGCCCTCTTTTTCAACCCTTGCACCTTCCTCCTGACCTCCTGCTGCTTTCTTTTATACATCTCCTAATCATTAGCACTCCCTTGAAAGTATCATCTAAACACCTCTCTTTTCTCTTTCACTAACAACTCCATTTCTTCGTCCCACCACTCACTACCCACTCTAATCTGCCCACCTCTCTCATGCCACGTGCATCTTTTGCACATGCCATCATTGCTTCCCTATATACATCCCATTCCTCACCCACTCTCCTCATGTCATTTGCTCTCACCTTTTGCCATTCTACACTCAATCTCTCCTGGTACTTCCTCACACAAATCTCCTTTCCAAGCTCACTTACTCTCACCACTCTCTTCCCCTTGACATTCTCTCTGTTTTTGAAAACCTCTACAAATCTTCACCCTCACCTCCACAAGATAGCAATTAGACATCCCTCCAGTGCCCCTCTCAGCACATTAACATCTAAGTCTCCCTTTTACATGCCTATCAATTAACATGTAATCCAATAGTGCCTTTTGACCATCTCTCCTATTCACATACATGTGCTAATGTATATCTCTCTTTTTAAACCAAGTATTACTAATCACCAGTCATTTTTCTGGAGAAAGAATACTTCCCACGTGTCGTAGAAGGCAACTAAAGGAGGCAGGAGCAGGGAGCTGGACCCCCCTGGTATTTTAATTTCTAAAAGGGGAAATAGATTAAGTCAAGCAAGGATTGCTCATCCTCCTTAAAGGCTCAGATTGGGGTGTCTGAATGTGTGTGGATGTAACCAAGATGAGGAAAAAAGGAGATAGGTAGTTTGTTTGAGGAAAGGAACCTGGATGTTCTGGCTCTGAGTGATATGAAGCTTGAGGGTAAAGGGGAAGAATGATTAGGAAAAGTCTTGGGAGTAAAGTCAGGCACTGGTGATTGGACAAGAGCTAAGAAAGGAGTAGCACTACTCCTGAAACAGAAGTTGTGGGAGTGTGTGATAAGTGCACAAGAAAATAAATTCTAGACTGATGTGGGTAAAAATGAAAGTGGATGGAGAGAAATGGATGGATATGGGTGCTTATGCACCTAGTCATGAGAAGAAAGATCATGAGAAGCAAGTGTTTTGGGAACAGCTGAGGAGTGTGTCAGCAGCTTGGGTGATTTAAATGCGAAGGTGAGTAATGTGGAAGTTGAGGGTATAAGTGGTGTACATGGGGTATTCAGTGTTGTGAATCGAAATGGTGAAGAGCTTGTGGATTTCTCTGCTATTCTACATGGGCAAAGGAAAACTAAGCACATGAATAATCTGCAATAAAACTTGAAAAATAGAAGGAAAACTGAATAAAATACAAGGTGTGAGCAGGAGTGTTTGAGAAATGCAAGTAAATCATTTGAAATTCCAAAACAAAGCAAGGAAGACAGGTACAATGGTAACAAAGTCACATATTACATAAAAAGTAAGATCACATAGGGAATAAATAATCACAGGTCCATTATAATATAGAAGAAATCAGCATACACAAGTAATGACTGAAACTGCAGACTTTATCTATCTATCTATCCATCTGATGCCAATTTTGACCAGGAACTCCCTTAAGGAGTGGCTAAGGCAAAAGAGTCTTCACAACTGATGAACTCCAGTGCTGCTTCTTACCTTTACAACTGATAACTCCAGTGCTGCTTCTTACCTATACAGCCTCACCCTCAATAGGCCACTAGCAGATTGTAACTCTAGCACAGTGTTTCTAGAGACTCCTATCTAATGCTCCTACCCACTACATCCTACTGTGTTTTCCTAAAATTTGGCAGACTCTATCAAAAAAGTAAGTTGAATCAGCAAGGGAAATAAGAAAATTACTGTAAACAAAATAAATACTGAAACAAATGATACTGAATAACGGTACAATGAGAAATGTATCACACCCAATGTACACAAAAAGGAATTAAAAAGAATAAAGAAAAATATGCAAAAATACAGCTACTTATAGAATGGCAAATGTTATGGGCTGTTTGTTGAAATCACTGACAAAAATACAGTAAACACTGTGCGCTAGATCTAAATCGGTGATTTAGGGAGTGCTAAACATCCACTTATGTAAAACAAAGAGTCAAGTACAGAACTGAAATGGTCCACCAGCAATAAATGAATGGGGAAGGAGCCATGGCATAGGCCAACATCACAAACCTGAGCACAGCAAAAATACAGTCACCAACAAAATGATGTTCAACTAAAAGGAGCAAGTTTAACAAAAGCATGTCAGAGGCCAGGCAGACTGGGGCCACCCAGGGCCAGGTGGCAATCAGTGGCTGACGATGAGAGAGGGACATGCTGGACTATGTCATGGGCAGGGGTATGCCTAGTAATATCAGGACATACAGCATATGATGTATGAGTGATGCACTGACAAGTTTCGTGGGGTAGGCAGCCCAAGAGCAGTAAATGTCATGGGTATGTCCAATTTGACAGGAAAGCCAAGGAAAAGAGATAGGACAGTTCACAAATGAATGAAAGCCTGTCTTTTGCAGGCATCTGTTAGAACCCAGCAAGCCCTGAGGCAGGTATGCATCAGCAGACAACACAGTGGAGACCCCAAACAGCTTATTTACTATGAGATGAGAGTGCCCATGGGAAACATGACAAGAAATGGTCACACAGGAAGGGCAGGCATCTGTGGGGGTGGGTGTGTAAAGGAGAGCAAGGTATCTGTTGCCTTGTTTCTAGTGTGACCTTCAGCAGCCGAAGGTCACACTAATAACAAAGCAACAGATACCTAGGTACATTCTGTGAGGGTGGCAGTAACACTATAGATGGATGACAGCAGGTGACTGGATGATTAGTAGGAGAACACTGTCACACCATGCCTTATGTGTATGAGTAGGAGGAGAGGAAAGTGATTGGTTCTCAGTGAATGTTCGTTTGTGGCAGGGGAGCATGATGTCTCCATGGTTGTTTAATTTGTTTATGGATGGGGTTGTTACGGAGGTGAAAGCAAGAGTTCTGGAGAGAGGGGGCAAGTATGCAATCTGTTGGGGATGAGAGGGCTTGGGAAGTGAGTCAGTTGTTCGCTGATGATACAGCACTGGTAACTGATTCAGGTGAGAAACTGCAGAAGCTGGTGACTGAGTTTGGTAAAGTGTGTGAAAGAAGGAAGCTGAGAGTAGATGTGATAAGAGCAAGGCTATTAGGTTCAGTAGGGTTGAGGGACAAGTCAATTGGGAGGAAAGACTGTGCGGAGAAAACTGGAGCAAGTGAAGTGCTTTAGATATCTGGGAGTGGATCTGGCAGCGGATGGACCATGAAAGCGGAAGCGAGTCATAGGGTAGTGGAGGGGGCAAAAGTTCTGGGAGCGTTGAAGAATGTGTGGAAGTTGAGAACATTATCTTGGAAAGCAAAAATGGGTATGTTTGAGGGAATAGTGGTTCCAACAATGTTTTATGTTTGCGAGGCGTGGGCTATAGATAGAGTTGTGCGGAGGAGGGTGGATGTGCTAGAAATAAGAAGTTTGAGATCAATATGTGGTGTGAGGTAGTTTCATTGAGTAAGTAATGAAAGGGTAAGAGAGATGTGTGGTAATAAAAAGAGTGTGGTTGAGAGAGCAGAAAAGGGTGTTTTGAAATGGTTTGGTCGCATGGAGAGAATGGGTGAGGAAAGATTGACAAAGAGGATATATGTGACAGAGGTGGAGGGAACGAGGAGAAGTGGGAGATCAAATTGGAGGTGGAAAGAGGGAGTGAAGAAGATTTTGAGTGATCGGGGCCTGAACATGCAAGAGGGTGAAAGACGTGCAAGGAATAAAATGAACTGGAACGATGTGGTATACCGGGTTCCACGTACTGTCAATGGATTGAACCAGGGTATGTGAAGCGTCTGGGGTAAACCATGGAAAGTTTTGTGGGGCCTGGACATGGAAAGGGAGCTGTGGTTTCGGTACCTTATACATGGTAGCTGGAGACTGATTGTGAACGAATGTGGCCTTTGTTCTCTTTTCCTAGCGCTACCTCACCCACATACAGGGGGAGGTGTTTGTCATTTTATGTGTGGCGGGGTGGAGACAGGAATGAATAAGGGCAAACAATATGAATTAGGTACATGTGTATATATATATATATATGTATATGTCTATGTGTGTATATATGTATACCTTAAGATGTATAGGTGTGTATATGTGCGTGTATGGACGCGTATGTATATACATGTGTATGTGGGTAGGTTGAGCCATTCTTTCATCCGTTTACTTTCGCTACTTCACTAACGCGGGAGACAACGACAAAGTATAATAAAATTAAAATAAATAAATATACTTATTTATTTTGCTTTGTCATTGTCTCCCGCATTAGCGAGGTAGCGCAAGGAAACAGATGAAAAAATGGCCCAACCCACCCACACACAGGTATATACAGACATATCCACACATGCACATATACATACCTATACATCTCAACATATACATATATATACGCACACAGACATATACATATATAAACACATGTACATAATTCATACTGTCTGCCCTTATTCATTCCCATCGCCACCCCGCTACATATGAAATGACAACCCCCTCCTCCAGCATGTGTGCGAGATAGCACAAGGAAAAGACAACAAAGGCCACATTTGTTCACACTTAGTCTCTAGCTATCATGTATAATGCACCAAAACCACAGCTCCCTTTTCACATCCAGGCCCCACAGAACTTTCCATGGTTTACCCCAGATGCTTCACATGCCCTAGTTCAATCCATTGACAGCAGGTCAATCCCGGTATACCACATAGTTCCAATTCTCTCTATTCCTTGAATGCCTTTCACCCTCCTGCATGTTCAGGCCCCAATCACTCAAAATCTTCTTCACTCCATCTTTCCACCTACAATTTGGTCTCCCACTTCTCATTCCCACCACCTCTGACACATATATCCTCTTGGTCAATCTTTCTTCACTCATTCCCTCCATGTGACCAAATCATTTCAAAACACCCTCTTCTGCTCTCTCAACCACACTTTTTATTACCACACATCTCTCTAACCCTTTCATTACTTACGCGATCAAATCACCTCACACCACATATAGTCCTCAAACATCTCATTTCCAGCACATCTACCCTCCTCTGCATAACTCTATCTATAGCCCACACCTCGCAACCATATAACATTGTTGGAACCATTATTCCTTCAAACATACCCATTTTTGCTTTCCAAGATAACATTCTCGCCTTCCAAACATTTTTCAACGCTCCCAGAACTTTCGCGCCCTCCCCCACTCTATGACTCACTTCCGCTTCCATGGCTCCATCCACTGCCAAGTGCACTCCCAGATATCTAAAACACTTCACTTCCACCAGTTTTTCTCCATTCAAACTCACCTCCCAATTTACTTGTCCCTCACCCCTACTGTACCTAATAACCTTGCTCTTATCCACATTTACTCTCAGCTTTCTCCTTTCACACACTTTACCAAACTCAGTCACCACCTTCTGAAGCTTCTCACCCGAATCAGCCACCAGCGCTGTATCATCAGCGAACAACAACATGTAGATGTACATACTCATTCTTGCTTGCCTACATCCTTTCCTGTCATTACCCTGCCCCAAAGGAAATAGCATCGCTAAGTATAATAAATAAATAATATTTTTTTTCATACTATTCGCTATTGCCCATGTTAGCGAGGTAGCGTTAAGAACAGAGGACTGGGCCTTTGAGGGAATATCCTCACCCAGCCCCCTTCCCTGTTCCTTCTTTTGAAAAATTGAAAAAAAATGGAGGGGAGGATTTCCAGCCTACTGCTCCCTTCCCTTTAAGCCGCCTTCTACGACATGCAGGGAATACGTGGGAAGTATTCTTTCTCTCCTACCCCCAGAGATAAAACAAATATTCATATCTATTCATATCTATTATTTACTTTACTTTGTCGCTGTCTCCCGCATTAGCGAGATAGTGCAAGGAAACAGACAAAAGAATGGCCCAACCCACCCACGTACACATGTATATACATACACGTCCACACACGCAAATATACATACCTATACATCTCAACGTATACATACATATACGCACACAGACATATACATATATACACATGAACACGATTCATACTGTCTGCCTTTATTCATTCCCATCGCCACCACGCCACACATGAAAGGACAACCCCCTCCCCCAGCATGTGCGCGAGGTAGCGCTAGGAAAATACAACAAAGGCCACATTCATTCACACTCAGTCTCTAGCTGTCATGTATGATGCATCGAAACCACAGCTCCCTTTCCACATCCAGGCACCACAGAACTTTCCATGGTTTACCCCAGATGCTTCACATGCCCTGGTTCAATCCACTAACAGCACGTTCACCCCAGTATACCACATCATTCCAATTCACTGTATTCCTTGCACGCCTTTCACCCTCCTGCATGTTCAGGCCCCGATCACTCAAAATCTTTTTCACTCCATCTTTCCACCTCCAATTTGCTCTCCCACTTCTCCTCGTTCCCTCCGCTCTGACACATATATCCTCTTGGTCAATCTTTCCTCACTCATTCTCTCCATGAGTCCAAACCATTTCAAAACACCCTCTTCTGCTCTCTCAACCACATTCTTTTTATTACCACACATCTCTCTTACCCTTTCATTACTTAATCAAACCACCCCACCCCACATATTGTCCTCAAACATCTCTTTTCCAGCACATCCATCCTCCTCCGCACAACTCTATCTATATCCCACACCTTGCAACCATATAACATTGTTGGAACCATGATTCCTTCAAACATACCCATTTTTGCTTTCTGAGATAATGTTCTCGACTTCCACACATTCTTCAACACTCCCAGAAATTTCGCCCCCTCCCCCACCCTATGTATCACTTCCGCTTCCATGGTTCCATCTGCTGCCAAATCCACTCCCAGATATCTAAAACACTTCACTTCCTCCAGTTTTTCCCGATTCAAACTTACCTCTCAATTGACTTGTCCCTCAACCCTACTGTACCTAATAACCTTGCTCTTATTCACATTTACTCTCAGCTTTCTTCTTTCACACACTTTACCAAAATCAGTCACCACCTTTTGCAGTTCCTCACACGAATCAGCCACCAGCACTGTATGATCAGCGAACAACAACTGACTCACTTCCCAAGCTCTCTCATCCACAACAGACTACATACTTGCCCCTCTTTCAAAAACTCTTGCATTCACCTTCCTAACAACCCCATCCATAAACAAATTAAACAACCATGGAGACATCACACACTCCTGCCGCAAACCAACATTCACTAAGAACCAATCACTTTCCTCTCTTCATACACGCACACATGCCTTACATCCTTGATAAAAACTTTTCACTGCTTCTAACAACTTGACTCCCACACCATATATTCTTAATACCACACAGCATCCCTATCAACTCTATCATATGCCTTCTCCAGATCCATAAATGCTACATAGAAACCCATTTGCTTTTCTAAGTATCTCTCACAAACATTCTTCAAAGCAAACCCCTGATCCACACATCCTCTATATTTCTTTTTCCTTTCTTTCAAACTATTCGCCATTACCCACGTTAGCGAGGTAGCGTTAAGAACAGGGGACTGGGCCTTTGAGGGAATATCCTCACCTGGCCCCCTTCTCTGTTCCTTCTTTTGGAAAATTGAAAAAAAAAAGAGAGGGGAAGATTTCCAGCTCCCAACTTTCTCACCTTTTAGTCGCCTTCTACGACACGCAGGGGATATGTGGGAAGTATTCTTTCTCCCCTATCCCCAAGGATATATATTCATTTATCATTTACTTTGCTTTGTCGCTGTCTCCCGCGTTAGTGAGGTAGCGCAAGGAAACAGACGAAAGAATGGCCCAGCCCACCCACATACACATGTATAAACATACACATCCACACACGCAAATATACATACTTATACATCTCAACGTATACATATATGTATACACACACAGACATATACATATACACACATGCACATAATTCATAGTGTACCTTTATTCATTCCCATCACCACCCCGCAACACATGAAAATAACCACCCCTCCCCCCAAATGTGCGCGAGGTAGCGCTAGGAAAGGACAATAAAGGCCACTTTCATATACATTCAGTCTCTAGCTATCATGTAATAATGCACCGAATCCACAGCTCCCTTTCCACATCTAGGCACCACAGAACTTTCCATGGTTTACCCCAGACGCTTCACATGCCCTAGTTCAATCCATTGACAGCACATCGATCCCGGTATACCACATCGCTCCAATTCAATCTATTCCTTGCACGCCTCTCACCCTCCTGCATGTTCAGGCCCTGATCACTCAAAATCTTTTTCACTCCATCTTTCCACCTCCAATTTGGTCTCCAACTTCTCATCGTCCCCTCCACCTCTGACACATATATCCTCTTGGTCAATCTTTCCTCTTTCAATCTCTCCATGTGACCAAACCATTTCAAAACACCCTCTTCTGCTCTCTCAGCCACACTCTTTTCATTACCACACCTCTCTCTTACCCTTACATTACTTTCTCGATCAAACCACCTCACACCACATATTGTCCTCAAACATCTCATTTCCAGCACATCCACCCTCCTCCACACAACTCTATCCACACCCCACGCCTCGCAACCATATAACATCGTTGGAACCATGATTCCTTCAAACATACCCATTTTTGCTTTCCAAGATAATGTTCTCGACTTCCACACATTCTTCAACGCTCCCACAACTTTCGCCCCTCCCCCACCCTATGATTCACTTCCGCTTCCATGGTTCCATACGCTGCCAAATCCACTCCCAGATATCTAAAACACTTCACTTCCTCTAGTTTTTCTCCATTCAAACTTACCACCCAATTGACTTGTCCCTCAACCCTACTGTACCTAATAACCTTGCTCTTATTCACCTTTACTCTCGCTTTCTTCTTTCACACACTTTACCAAACTCAGTCACCAGCTTCTGCAGTTTCTCACACAAATCAGCCACCAGCGCTGTATCATCAGCGAACAACAGCTGACTTATTTCCCAGGCTCTCTCATCCACAACAGACTGCATACTTGCCCCTCTTTCTAAAACTCTTGCATTCACCTCCCTAACAACCCCATCCATAAACATATTAAACAGCCATGGAGACATCACACACCCCTGCCGCAAACCTACATTCACTGAGAACCAATCACTTTCCTCTCTTCCTACCCATACACATGCCTTACATCCTCAATAAATTTCACTGCATCTAACAACTTGCCTCCCACACCATATATTCTTGATACCTTCCACAGAGCATCTCTACCAACTCTATCATATGCCTTCTCCAGATCCATAAATGCTACATACAAATCCATTTGCTTTTCTAAGTATTTCTCACATACATTCTTCAAAGCAAACACCTTATCCACACATCCTCTACCACTTCTGAAACCACACTGCTCTTCCCCAATCTGATGTTCTGTACATGCCCTCACCCTCTCAAACAATACCCTCCCATATAATTTACCAGGAATACCCAACAAACTTATACCTCTAATTTGAGCACTCACTTTTATCCCCTTTGCCTTTGTACAATGGCACAATGCAAGCATTCCACCAATCTACAGACACCTCACCATGAGACATATTTATCTTTATTTCTATTTTATTTGCTTTGTCGAAGTCTCCTGCATTAGCGAGGTAGCACAAGGAAATAGAAAAAAGAATGGCCCAACCCATCCACATACACATGTATATACATACACGTCCACACACACAAATATGCATACCTATACATCTCAACGTATATATATATATACACACACAGACATATATACATATACACATGTACATAATTAATAGTCTGCCTTCATTCATTCCCATCGCGACCTCGCCACACACGAAATAACAACCCCCTCCCCCCCTTATGTATGTAAGATAGAGCTAGGAAAACACAACAAAGGCCACATTCATTTACACCGAGTCTCTAGCTGTCATGTAATAATGCACCAAAACCACAGCTCAGTTTCCACATCCAGGCCCAACACAACTTTCCATGGTTTGCCCCAGATGCTTCCCATGCCCTGGATCAATCCATTGACAGCACGTCGACTCCGGTATACCACATCGTTCCAATTCACTCTATTCCTTGCATGTCTTTCACCCTCCTGCATGTTCAGGCCCCGATCACTCAAAATCTTTTTCACTCCATCTTTCCACCTCGAATTTCATCTCCCACTTCTCCTCGTTCCCTCCACCTCTGACACACATATCCTCTTTGTCAATCTCTCCTCACTCAATCTCTCCATGTGACCAAACCATTTCAAAACACCCTCTTCCGCTCTCTCAACCACACTCTGTATATTACCACACATCTCTCTTACCCTATTATTACTTACTCGATCAAACCACCTCACATCACATATAGTCCTCAAACATATCATTTCCAGCACATCCACCCTCCTCCGCACAACTCTATCCATAGCCCACGCCTCGCAACCATACAACATTGTTGGAACCACTATTCCCTCAAACATACCCATTGTTGCTTTCCAAGATAATGTTCTCAACTTCCACACATTCTTCAACGCTCCCAGAACTTTCGCCCCCTCCACCACCCTATGTATCACTTCTGCTTCCATGGTTCATCCGCTGCCAAATCCACTCCCAGATATCTAAAACACTTCACTTACTCCAGTTTTTCTCCATTCAAACTTACCTCCCAACTGACTTGACCCTCAACCCTACTGTACCTAATAACCTTGCTCTCATTCACATTTACTCTCAACCTTCTTCTTTCACACACTTTACCAAACTCAGTCACCAGCTTCTGCAGTTTCTCATCTAAATCAGCCACCAGCGCTGTATCATCAGCGAACAACAACTGACTCACTTCCCAAGCTCTCTCATCCACAACAGACTGCATACTTGCCCCTCTTACCAAAACTCTTGCATTTACCTCCATAACAACCCCATCAATAAATAAATTAAACAACGATGGAGACATCGCGCACCCCTGCCGCAAACCTACATTGACTGAGACATACATACATTAAACAACCTTACCAACCAGTCAACAATGCAGTCACCCCCATTTTTAATATAATATATTCTACTGCAATACCATCCAAACCCGCTGCCTTGCCGGCTTTCATCTTCCGCAAAGCTTTTACCACCTCTTCTCTGTTTACCAAATCATTTTCCCTAACCCTCTCACTTTGCACACCACCTCGACCAAAACACCCTATATCTGCCACTTTATCATCAAACATATTCAACAAACCTTGAAAGTACTCACTCCATCTTCTCACATCACCACTACTTGTTATCACCTTCCCCAATACCCCCTT